>NC_142463.1:92280266-92431782 GCF_049115385.1 Moschus berezovskii | reverse complement strand
TCTGTGGACATGAGTTTGAGTGTACTCCGGGAGTTGGTGATGGACAGGGAGGCCTGGCGTGCTGTAGTTCATGGGGTGGCGGAGAGTCGGACATGACTGAGCGACTGAACTGAACTGAACTGAACTGAAACACCTAATCTTAGTATCACCTGCCTGGTCAGGAAGGCACAGAGAGTTCAACACTGATTTTCACATAGGAACCTAAAAATGATTATAAGAAGTAATTCATCATTCATTCAATAAATGTTTATTAAGCACCAAATATGTGCAAAGCACAGTGCTTCATGTAGATTCGGGTTCAAAAGACAGATATGATTCCTACTCTGCTGCTAAGTCACTTCAGTCGTGTCCGACTCTGTGTGACTCCATAGACGGAAGCCCACCAGGCTCCCCCGTCCCTGGGATTCTCCAGGCAAGAACACTGGAGTGGGTTGCCACTTATGGAACTTAAAATCTAATAGGGAAGACAAACAGTGAACAATTATTATCATAAGCATGACACAGGTTATAAAAGGGGAAGAACCAGGTGCTATGGAGTGATAAACTGGGGGACTTCTCGCTTTTGAGCAGTAAGAAAGTAGGATTAGGGAAGCTCTCCTCAAGAAATTGAGGTATCAACTTAAACTCAAAGGATAAAGAGGATTTGGCATCGGACAAGTGAGGGAAGAATTCCAGATGGAGGGAATACCTTGTCTTCACAACCCTGCTAGGAAGTCACTCAGGATTAAATGCCTTATTATATAGTGGTAGGAGAACAAACGGAGAAGGCAATGGCAAGCCACTCCAGTACACTTGCCTAGAAAACCCCATGGATGGAGGAGCCTGGTAGGCTGCAGTCCATGGGGTCGCTACCAGTCAGACATGACTGAGCGACTTCACTTTCACTTTTCACTTTCACACATTGGAGAAGAAAATGGCAACCCACTCCAGTGTTCTTGCCTGGAGAATCCTAGGGACGGGGGAGCCTGGTGGGCTGCCAGCTATGGGGTCACACAGAGTTAGACACGACTGAAGTGACTTAGCAGCAGCAGCAGCAGAACAAAGTGATTTAAGCAATGTTCAAAGAACACAGTTAATTAGGACTGTAGGCTATGTTCCTTAAATTTCAGGGCAAGGCACACAATTGTCTCCATTTCCTGACTCAAAACAGTGGCTAAGCCAGTCACTCTTATAACCCACCAGGCACATCAACCAGCCACAGACTAGACTGATTTAACAGATAAGAATTTGCAGCTTGTTTCTTGCTATGCAGGATGAGAATGAGCCCTAAATGGTTTTCATGCAGGAAGACAGTGGGGTGTAGTGGTGGAGAGAGAAGCTTCATTGGTGAGAGCCAAGTGCTAAAAGCAGCTGCCTGTGACATTTCCGTCAGCAGGCCTCCCTCCTTCATTGTGTTATGAGACACACATCAGATGTTCTGGTTTATGATTTCAGCTTCAGAGAACACAACACTTTGAGATCTAAGCTCATGTATCTCTCCCTGGCATGCCGCCTGTTCATTAACTGAACACTAAGGTCCATTTGAGACGGACAACTCGATGCTGAGAATATTGGAGCCCCTCTCTCCTACCTTCAAGGAGGTCTGGGATCCTATGCAGTGGTTAATGTTAGGCCCAGGTGCCTAGTTGCTGTACTTGCTAGAAAGTGACAAAGCACAGACTACCAAAAAGATTCTGTCCAGATGTCAGAACCACATCAGATACAAAGTCACATACAGCTGCTGTCTTCTTCAGCTTGGATAAGCCAGAGGACAATGTATTCTCTCTCCTTTGGAAGGTAGAGTAGAGACTAAACTCATGGAGGTATCAGGTAAGCACCACATTATCCATTAGCAGACCAGACAGACTTACAGAGGGCCAAGACTTTGTCTTTTCATATTGTGTATACCTCCCCAGGTAAATTAAAGTAGAAAGAATCTATTATTTACAGGGGAGATAAGAGAGCTTTGGCGTTTTTTTTTTTTATAAGCTTTGGCTTCTTTGATTCAACAGCAAGATCCTGATTTGACTGAGATGTCAGCAAATGAAATATGTTTGCATACTAACAATCTCCAAAAATTTAAAAGTTTCTGATATTCTGATCATTTAAAAATATATTACTTTAGAGATTTCCATAAAGTATTTGTGCTGAAAACTGTTACTTGCTTCCAAAAATGCTGGGTCAGATAGTCGCTTAGATTACTTCCCCAAATTATCTCATGCAGCTATGAAAACCAACATAAAATAAATGCCAAAGGTTTTCTCTATGAAGAGCAAGATTTTTAAAAAAAGAACAAGATTACATAATGATGACAATAATCTGTTCTAATCTAAATGACAGCAGTCTCTGAGCACCAACACTGCTTGCTTTTCCTTTGGGAAGCCACATTTAAATGATTTTGTGTCAGAAATCTTTTCATAACCAGGCATTAGACCCAATTTGAAACAACCTGAATGGTGGATTTGCTTTGAAAGGAGTGTGATAAAGTGAGCAGTGAGGTTATATCAGGGCTTCTTAGTCCATGTTGTTACCTTTTATAATCAGTCTGTGATCTTGAGGAAGGTAGCTGAGTAAAAAGGGAGGATATAAGAGATAGTTAAATCAGTATCATGAAGCTGTATTTATAGATTTTACTTCAAATTAACTATTCTGAAGATAAGTACAGTATATGAGTAATTCTGGGGGGTGGGGGAGGGAAGCAACAATTCAAAAATAGGAAGAAAACAATTAAAAAATAATATGTTACCATGTTTTTAAGATATAGCAAAATCCTAAAATTTTTCCATCTCTTTTCTCAGACTTAAAAGAACACGGTTGCCAACTATTCAGTTCACTTCAGTTCAGTTCAGTCGCTCAGTCGTGTCCAACTCTTTGTGACCCCATGAATCTCAGCACGCCAGGCCTCCCTGTCCATCACCAATTCCCGGAGTTTACCCAAACTCATGTCCATCGAGTTGGTGATGCCATCCAGCCATCTCATCCTCTGTCGTCCCCTTCTCCTCCTGCCCCCAATTCCTCCCAGAATCAGGGTCTTTTCCAGTGAGTCAATTCGTCGCATGAGGTGGCCAAAGTATTGGAGTTTCAGCTTCAGCATCAGTCCTTCCAATGAACACCCAGGACTGATCTCCTTTAGGAGTCCAAGGGACTCACAAGAGTCTTCTTTAACACCATAGTTCAAAAGCATCAATTCTTTGGCACTAAGCTTTCTTCACAGTCTAACTCTCACATCTATACATGACCACTGGAAAAACCATAGCCTTGAGTAGATGGACCTTTGTTGGCAAAGTAATGTCTCTGCTTTTCAATATGCTGTCTAGGTTGATCATAACTTTCCTTCCAAGGAGTAAGCATCTTTTAATTTCATGGCTGCAATCACCATCTGCAGTGATTTTGGAGCCCCCCAAAATAAAGTCTGACACTGTTTCCACTGTTTCCCCATCTATTTCCCATGAAGTGATGGGAACAGATGCCATGATCTTCATTTTCTGAATGTTGAGCTTCAAGCCAAACTTTTCACTCTCCTCTTTCACTTTCATCAAGAGGCTTTTTAGTTCCTCTTCACTTTCTGCCATTATGCAATAAGTAGAAAGGAAGAAAGATGAGATAAAGATTCTAGGAATTAGAAAATCCAATTATTGTTTGGATTCAAAATACTATCTGTGTACCCTAGGATAACTTTGGGCTTTATTTTTTCATCAATGAAATAAAAGGAATTGGGTTATTTCTAACTCATGCTCCAATTTGAATAGTGCGTGATTTGATCTGACGGGCAAACTCTCCCACTTTGTCATCCTTGTTTACTCAATCTTCTCAAATTAAAAGAAAAAGTCACTTACCACAGATTCTTAAAACAAAATAGCTCTCTCTATATAGAATATATTCCTTTTTTCAGAAGTCATGACATGACTTAAAAACTATATTGATAAAAATTATCCAAATAAAGATATAAAGAAAAGAAATGCCACCCTATTATCCCACCACTGAGGAAAAGGTTTTCTTAATATTTTGAGTTATAATTTTCTAACATTACTTTTGTGCCCATACTTTTACACATATTTACTTAAAAAGAAAACCATGATAGCTTTGTACTTAGTGTTTTGAAAACTGCATTCCTTAATAATACATCATAAATATTTTACATATTTTTCAAAGCATGAATGTTTTTCATGGCTGCATTTGTAATCCATCATCTAGAAAAACCACAGTTTAACTCACCTATTCAACATCTAGGTTATGTATAGTCTTTATTATAAATTACACCGTACTGAACAAATTTGTACAAGAAAACCTGATTATTTCCTAAAGATAAATTCTCATAACTAGAATTACTCCTTCGAGCAAAGTATGAGAGTGCTGGTTTCCAGTTCCCTTTGAGAGTTACAAAACTAGTTACAACTTAAATACATCTTTGCCAATATGCCCTGGATTTTATAACTTAGAGAAATCCTTGTCGATATCCATATCTGGTGATTATTCAATACTTTTCTGTATCTTGCTGTGGTCATTTGCATTTCTTCTTTTCAGTTAAATATCTACTCCAGTCTTTTGCCCATTTTCCCACTCACCATTTTTCTTTTTGAGATGTTCTCAAATGCCTCATTGTTTTTGATGGGGTAGATTTTAGAAGGTGCCCTGCAGATTCAGGGAGATTCAGGTTTTTAAAATTTATTTACTTTTTATTGAAGTATAGTTGATTTACAATGTTTTAGTTTCAGGTATACAGCAAAGTGATTCAGTTATATATATATATATATATATATATATATATATATATATATATGTCTCTCTCTCTATATATATATATATATATATACTTTTTCAGATTATTTTCCATTATAGGTTATTACAAGATATTGAACATAGTTTCCTGAGCTATACAGTAGGTTCTTGTTGCTTATCTATCTTATATATAGATATTAGTATGTATCTATTAATCCCCAAATCCTAATTTATCCCTTCCTGCCCTCCTTCCCTTTCGGGAACCATAAATTTGTTTTCTATGTCTGTGACGCTATTTCTGTTTTGCAAATAAGCTCATTTGTATCATTTTTCAGATTTCACATATAAATGATATTGTGATACTTGTCACAACATACAGCATAATGACTTGATTTACATACACCATAAAATGATTATCCCAATAAATTTAGTGAGCATCCATCATCTTATAGAAATACAAAATTAAAGAAATAGGGAAAAAAATGATTTATTTGTGATGAAACTCTTAGGATTACTCTCATAAGAACTTTCATATATAAATAAAACAGTGTTAATTATATTTACCATTTTGTACATTACATCTCTAGTACTTATAATTGGAAGTTTGTTCCTTTTGACTGCCTTCATCTAACTGCCTCTTCTCCAAACATCCTGCCTCTGGTAACTGTAAATCTGATCTCTTTTTCTATGAGCTTGTTTTTGAAGTATAATTGACCTACAACACTATCTCAGTTCCTGCTCTACCACATAGTGATTCAATATTTCTATACATTTCAAAATAGTCACATGATAAATCTTGTTACTACCTGTCAACATATACAAATACTACATTATTACTGACAATATTTCCCACTCGGTACATTTCATCTCCATGACTCATTTTATTTTGCAACTGGAAGTTGGTACCTCTTAATCTTCCTCATCTACTTCTCTCCTCCCCACTGGGAACCACATATTTGTTCTCTAAATTTATGTCTCTGTTATGTTTATTTTTTTAAATTCCACATAGAAAGGAAATAATACAGTATCTGTCTTTTTCTGATTTGTTTTACTTGGTATGAGACCCTCCAGGTTTATCTATGTTGCCACAAATGGGGTTATTTCATTCTTCTTTATGGCTGGGTAATATTCCATTGTATGTATGCCATAAGATTCAGTTGTTTTTGAAGATCAAAAATCGCCAAAATTATGGTCCCAGACCAAAGCGTCAATTGATGTTCTATCTTTTACAGTTTTCCTTTTATCTATTCACAAATAATTTTATAATTATGTTTCACTTTTTAAATCCCAAACCTACCAGTAAATCATTTCAAGACCCTATCCTGAAGCACCTTTTCCATTAATGTTTTAATAATGAAATACTCTTAATGAGACGTTAAGACTTCATTAATTTTTTGCATTGAGCAATAATAAATTTTAAACATTGGTAAGCCAATACTGGATGAACTAGAAGAATACACATTGCAGGTATTCAATTTTTGGAGTCAAAATAATAAAGAGAAGACATTGGAATTCTAGTTATTCTTGTCGAGGGAGTGAAGGCTGAATTGTGGAATTTATGGCAGCACAAATTTTTAAAGCATTTTGCCAGAAAAATACAGTAAGACCCCTATGTATGAACCTTTAAGTTGTGAACTTTCACAGATGTGAACCTTTCCAAAATGTTCACATGTCCAAAATGATGCAAATTAGTTCACATGTCTGGCTTACATTGTCATTGTCACATGTGGACATCCTCTACAAGTGGTGTCCTTTTGTGTACTTTGCCGTACAGTATTGCATAGAGTACAATAGTACAGTAGTACAGTATCTTTTGGGCTTCCCAGGTGGAGCGAGTGGTAAATAACCCGCCTGCCAATGCAAGAGACATAAGAGATGTGGGTTCGATCCCCAGGTTGGGAAGATCCCCTGGAGGAGGGCATGGCAACCCATTCCAGTATTCTTGCCTAGAGAATCCCAATAGACGGAGGAGCCTGGTTGGCTACAGTCCATAGGGTTGCAAAGAGTCAGAAACGACTGAAGCAACTTAATACACATGCACAGTATCTTTATTTCAAGCCCAGGATGTTTGGAAGCATAAAAGCAGCAGAGATATAGCTGATACTATTGTACTTTTCAAGGTACTGTATTGTAAGATTTTTAAATGTTTTATTTTTTGAGTTTGTCTTTTATGTATTATTTGTATGGAAAGTATTATAAATGCATTACAATACAGTACTATATAGTTGATTGCATTCGTTGAGGACCTAGGCTAACAAACTGGATTTACAAACTCTCTCTCAGAATGGAACTCATTTGTATATCATAAAGACAATCAGATAAAAGTAGTTTTACGTTAAGAAACTCTATACAATATGCTTACAACAGTATCTAGCACAGAAGTTGTGTTGTATAAATGTTAGCTGCTATTCACCATCTGACACCACTTTGAAATATCAACCAATTTGTATTAGCCATATACATATAGGTTTATATAAAGCAATCTGTATGATACCAAGAGAAGAAACAGTCCCTGTTGTAAGAAGTTTATAGAGATACGCTATGAAGGAGAAAAGACTGTTAAATTGTTTAAGAAAAAATAATTTCTTTGAGGTAATGTCCTTTACCAGTTCAGCTTGAGTTCTGCATCAAAGGTTGAGAAAAGTTCATAGCCTATTCTTTCCCAGACAAGCTTAAAACAGAGATTACTGATTTTTAAAATAAACAAATAAATTATACAGTAATAATGTATTGCTTTTTTGACAATTCCCATGTCATAAAACTTAATACACAGTTGTATCGAACAGTCTTTGGGACTTTGTGGGAGAGGGTGAGGGTGGGATGATTTGAGAGAATGACATTGAAACATGTATGTTGTCATATGTGAAATGAATCAGCAGTTCAGGGTCAATAAAAAAAAAAAACTTAACTGAATCAAAACTCCATATATAATTTGAATATAAGAATAAAAAATTCACTTTTTGGGATCTTCCCAGCCCAAGATTGAACTCATACCTCTTGCACTGGCAGGCGGATTCTTTACTACTGAGCCACAAGGGAAGCCACAGGCTTTCTTAATCTACCTTAAAACATAACCTTTCCTTCCCTCCCCTCAGCTTTGAAACTTAATTTGCTTTGATGACAGGAGGAAAAGCTTTCTATATTAAAAAAAGCTTCCTATATTGTGATGTATAAATTACATCACAAAATGTTCATATTGCTATCTAATACTCTCAAGATATTTCCTGAATCCTGTGACTTTTGCATTCTTAATCATAGACAACACATTAGAAGTTTGGAATGCCTGAATTTTAAAGTACAAAGACTGCATGCATTTTTGTTTGAAGTCCTTAAAATGTTAGGAGAGCCACTTATAGCCTAGAAGAGTTCTTCCGTTGGATAGGCAAAGCCTATAAATATGTAATGTTTTAAAAAGAAAGCAGAGATCTAAATCTTCCAGAGGAGGGAGAGCAAGATACGGAACTTAATTATCAAGTCAAAACTTTTTCCAAGATAATCATGTGCCCCTGGGAAGAAAATAGGAAACAAAACATTACACTTAATTTGGATTTGGAGGTGGCCTTCCTAAGCAATTTATTAAAGTGTAAACAATAACTATGTAGAAAGAACCTGGTGAATAAATATAATTATGAGACTTATTAATTCACATTAATTAGTGGGGCAGCTAAACTGGATTACATAGAGGTTTGAGTTATATAATAAAAATACTAAAACTACTCCCTTGTTAGTCTATCTGCTTTTCTTTCATCTCTGTGTTATTCTGTACACAGCTCACCTGCTACATGGAGGAAATGCTTTCCATGAAGAAACAGCATGTACAATGGCTAAGGCTCAGGGTTGGGACTATAAAACAGTCATCTATTTTCTTCCTGCCTCTTAGCTTCCTCACCCCCATCCCTCCCTATGACCTCAAAACTTTAGATAAATGAAAGTCCAGCACTTAAGAGCACAAAGCTATGAATTAGACTAAAGTTTACATCTCAGCTTTACAGTAATTATAAGCGAAAAATTACTCACTTTCTGACAAAGCATAAGAATAGCTTAATAACATACATGTAAGTTTGGGGGAATGGGATGAGATTTTCCTAGATTATTGGTGGAAGGTCTTTGTTAAGCGTAGTTGCAGCCAACAAGGAACTCCTCCAGTAAGTCCCAGAGTCCTTACCTCACTTAACCCACCAGATTCCATAAGTGAGCCTGGTAATCAACATAGCCTGCATTACATATTCCCATGTTATGGCTAAAGCATATTTGGGCCATGTTTCATGCATATGTCTCACCTGCGCTGGTCAATGAAATTGACCAAACCAGAGGGGATTCATATGAAGTTGGAAGGCTCCAAGATTAATTTATCTTTTCATTGGAAACAGGAGCAAAAAACTCATTATTATTGTTTTGGCTTAATAGAACGTGAAAGACATACATAATCTTCTATGTGGATGGTACCATGTGTTGCCTGTTTGCAATTTATGGTTTTGTGCCTTTTGTTGTTGGCATGTAACTTCTTCAGATCCTGGTTCCTGGTGATGTGGTTATGGCAAGCATCCCTGAGACAAAACAATGATGGAGTGGTGGAAAAACAAAACAACTGCAGTAGAATGGTATATTCTGAGCTTGGTAAGAGTTAGTATACTTCTGGTTTGGGGACACTTAGTAGACCAGCTATCCTGGAGGTAGGTATCATGGAACAAAGGATATTCCACTACAAGATATTCCAGTTTTTTTTTTGTTACTAGATTAGAAGTGGTAAACAGTAAGAGGCATTATGTATATGAAGACTTAAAGGGGGCTCTCCAAAAGCAAGATAAAATTAAAATCCTCAGTCTGAGACCATGAGTTTGAGATACTAGAGAGAAAATAACTCATCTTTAAGCAGTTGGTTTGGACTACGGGGCTGAAGGCTGTCCACTGCAAAGAATGAAGCAGACCATTTCAGTTACTGTGGTCATGGTGACAAAATGGAACCATGGACCTGGGATAGGAGAAAACTGTGGATGAAGTTATAAGGCAATCCACAGGGTCTCTTAAACTTGAATCCTGATCTGCCAAAGATCATAATGGAAGGAGATTCTCCTCATAGGGAGGGGACTGTCAAACCTTTGTCACAAAAACTTTTGTTCTAAGATTTTCCTTGAAGCTCTTTCTTACATCATCACTGACACCATGGGGAGGACCTCGGAGCATGGAAGGAGCACTCCCCCTTTTGCCTGCTTCTTAAATACTTCAGCAGAGACCAGGCTAGAACAGACTAGCCCGCTGCAATATGTGTTTGCCCTATTCCCCATCTGCCTACCCATTACTCACTTTCTAACCCCCCACAATTTTGTTTTCCACTTGTTATTAAAAATAGTTTGGAATTTGAAGAATTCTATTTTCTTTGAATTACTGAATAACGTTATGTAGAAATGTCAGGTAAACTTGTACTGTTAGTGCTATATGGGGAAATGTTTCATTTCAAAACCGTGAACTCGGATGTCTAGATGGATATGAACTCTTTCTCCATGCTGCTCACCATTCTTCACTAACTTGGTGGTGGTGGTGGTTTAGCTGCTTCAGTCGTGTCCAACTCTTGAGACCCCATGGACTGTAGCCCACCAGGCTCCTCTGTCCATGGGATTTCCCAGGCAAGGATACTGGAGTGGGTTGCCATTTCCTTTGCCAGGGGATCTTCCCAACCTAAGGATGGAACCCGGGTCTCCTGCATTGCAGGCAGTCTTTACCAAATTAGTTACCCAGGAAGTCTTTACTATCTTACAGTGAGTCAATTACCTTTTCTTAGTCCTTGAGGGCGTTTCAGTTTGAATCCTTGATTTAGATGAAACGTGACTGAAGTTCAAGGGTAAACATAGTGATATTTCAATAAGCAGACTAACAAAACATGAATATTGACCTTCATTTTGGGGTCTCCAGGAAAACCTCTTTGCCTGATTATTACTAGGAAGCTTCATGACAGAGGCCATTTCCCCAGCATCAGTGAGGCAAATCCTCAACATTTCTTAACTCCTCTAAGTCCAAACCCTAAGAAGGTAAATCCAGAAATGCCACCTTACTTGTTCCATGTTCCAAGTTTTCCTGTGTGAGAATTCTCTTCTTCTTTGAGCGACTGATGATGAAAACATTTTCCTTATTTAGGAAACCCTTTATAACCTATCCAAAGGAGTATGGTCTTATTCTACAACCACAAAAAATAGGCCTGTCAGGGTAAAATACAATAGGCATGACATCTGAACTCCTGGGTGGGGAGAGGCTTCGCTTTATTAACACATACCTCAGAAGTAGTGTTGGTAGCCCCCGGACTTCACCTGGGCACAGGTGTCACGGGTACTATATGGTGCAGGGCACGGTGGAAGATTCAGGGTTCTCAGAGGTCACCACAGATTGATTTCTGTGCTTTAGTCAAGCCTCATCTTTTACACCAGTGCAGCAGTATCAAGGTCCAGTTAAAACAACCAGGCCTGGCTCCCCAGCCAAGTGGATACATAAAGCTGGTCATTATGACCTAAGAGGCTTCCCTCTCCGGCACGCAACCCTCTCCTGACTCACACTAGGTCTGAGGTACAGATGTTCAGGAGTCCCAACTGCCTGCTGCTGCTGTTGGATGAAGGCCATAGAAGAGTCCCATAAGAAGAGTCCAAGTACTCTCACTGAAGGATCTCACAGCATGGAATGTAGGTGCCAGGACACCCAGAACTTTCTGGAATATAGGTGATCTTAAAATTTAGCTGTTCAAAAAGATGTCCCAACATCTCCACCCCCAATTTAGCTGCCTAGAGACTCATTCCAGATTCAGATAAGCAGGGGTTGGTTCTCTTTGAACTTTCTAGCTTCAAAGGCAGCTTTTATGGCCAACAGATTTTTGGTAATGATTGTTTAGCTCTACTAGAGGTAGAAGCAACCTAGAACATGGTCTTCCTAAGATGACCTTCAAAGTCTATTGATTAGTCTTCTATGGTATTAATAAGTCATAAGTGACCATTTCTACTTATGTATTTATAATCTAGGCTAAGTCGCTTCAGTCATGTCTGACTCTTTGCAACCCTATGAAAACTTAACCCACTAGGCTCCTAGGTCCATGGGATTCTCCAGGCAAGAATATTAGAGTGGGTTGCTATGCCCTCCTCCAGGGATCTTCCCAACCCAGGGATTGAAACTGCATCTATTTCTCTCCTGCATTGGCAGGTGGGTATACTGAGAACCAAATAATTACTATTTTCTGTTAACTCCAGACAATGTTAATTGTGTGACTTTGGGTTACTTAACCTCTCTGTATCTGTTACCTCTGTAACTTTGAAAGTGAAAGTGTTAGTCGTTCACTCGTGTTCAACTCTTTGCGACCCCATGGACTATAGCCCGCCAGGCTCCTCTGTCCATGAGATTTTCCAGGCAAGAATACTGGTATGGATTGCCATTTCCTTCTCCAGGGCATCTTTCCAACCCCAGGATCGAACCTGGGTTTCCTGCATTGCAGACAGAGTCTTTACCATATGAGCCACTGGGTCTGTAAAATGGGGATTATAATAGTACTCAGTCCATAGCATTTTTATGAGTAAATGAGTTAATATGAGTAAAGTGCTTAGATCAATGCCTGGCATATAACAAATATCCCCTAAATCTTAGCTATCATCAATTTATTGGTATTATTATTCCCCTACTCTCAGCCCACCTGCCTAGAAGAGGGAAAGGAGGGAGGGAGAGAGGACAGAAGGAAAGAAGGGACGGAAGGAGAGAGGAAAAAAGAAGGAAGGAGCAAGCTCAGGGTCAGCCAGGGTCAAGAAAGTAGACAGGTCTGGTAAATATGTAGGACCATGCCTAAAACAAATGCTTGCTAGGAAAGATCATAATCAGTGATATAGATTATGAAGAGCATCAGCCCAAACCAGCCTGTGCTGGCAGAGGCAAGAAGCAGGAGACAAGTCACATCAGACCACTGAATGGAATGACAATATGGGAAAAGGACTTCGGAAAAAAGAGCCTCACCCAATTTGGCTGAAATCCAATTGAATTAAGAGGATAAACAGGTCAAAAAGGAATATTCTTATTCCCCATTTGGATAGTTCTGCAAATTTCTCTTCCCATATTCCCAATTGAAATACTATGAATTTTAAATGGGGGAACGTTTTAAATCTATTTTCTTGTGTTTTAAAAGAATCCTTTCCTGTTATTTCCTATCTCACAGAAACGATGGAATAACTGAGGGAATGGAAGTGAAGTATGCAGCTGAATTCCAGAAAAAACACAGTAATTTTATTCTTCTTTTCCAGATAAAAAAATTGAGTAGCTTTCTCCGTCTGAATAGTAACTAGTTGTTTTGAACCTCCAAAATTTGCATTTCTCATTCTATTACTAATTTGTGAAGTTATAACTCTTACCTTGAAATCTTCAGAGGTTTTGCTCACTTATTAACAAGCTTGAAAACAGTCTATCAACCTTTAAAATAGAAAAGTCTATCTGGAAAATTTTGTGATAAAGCCAAAAGCCACTAGAGAGCACCATACCTTCTCTGATTTTGCAAGACCTTGTGATGAAATGCTTTTATCTTAAAAATTCCTTGGTACAATAACCTTGAACCTAGATATCTGGTTCTTCTGATCATGCCATTTATTAGATGGGTGGCTTCAGAAAAGTCTTTTAGCTTCCCTGGGCCTTAATTTCCTTTTCTGTAAAATTAGGGAGTTATGCTAGATGATCTTCAACCTCCTCTCAGCTCTAAATTTCTGATCTTACACTTACTAGTTTACCTCTTCAATGTCTCATGAAGTAATCAGGAAGAAAACCTGGCAGAAAAGCAAGAATTTTACCTGTATCATTTCATTACTTTTGCTAGCTCACCCCACCCCAGTTTTTACTTTTTCAGCTAAGAATCTTGGAGTTGCTTTTTTTTTTTAAATTGGAGAATAATTGCTTTACACTGTTGTGTTAGTTTCTGCTGTACAACAATGTGAGTCAGCTATAAGTATACATATCTCCCTCTCCCTCTAGAACCTGCTCCCTCTCCCCTCATCCTGCACCTCTAGGTCATCACAGAGCACCAAGCTGAGCTTGCTGTGTTATATAGCAGCTTCCCACTATCTATTTTACACATGGTAGTGTATATATGTCAATGGAGTTGCTTTTTATCTTTGCCTCTTATAAACTTTGTGGGAAATTTATAATATTAATTCATAAACATTTATAGGGTGCTTTCCAAGTTTCACCAATCACTTTTGCAAATTCTATCTTACCTGACTGTCACAATTCAGACTGATGGATATTATCTTCAAATTACCTAGTTAAAGAAAACAGGCCCAGAATAGGTCAGTGAATTAAGCAAATACCATCTTACCTGACTGTCACAACAATTCAGACTGATGCATACTAACTTCAAATTGCTGCTGCTGCTGCGTCACTTCAGTCGTGTCCGACTCTGTGTGACCCCATAGACGGAAGCCCACCAGGCTCCCCCATCCCTGGGATTCTCCAGGCAAGAACACTGGAGTGGGTTGCCATTAACTTCAAATTACTGGGTTAAAAAAACAGGCCTAGAATAGGTCAGTAATTAATTGCCCAAAGTAACAGGGATACGTTTTGGGAACAAGTCTTTTGATTCCAAAGCCTATATTCTTTTCACAACATTAGAAAGCCTACTAGGGGCAGATCCAGATTTGATGGAGCTTGTGGTATATATATTTTTGGTGGACATCTTCAAGAAAAGGAATACAAAAGTACAATACATCAGTAAGTATGATCCTGTGACTACATTGTTAGGACCAAGTGAGGAACCTTTAGGGTTAATCTTTAGCATTCAATTTCACAGTTTCCCCTAATTATACATTTATTTAGTTCTTACTATATGCCAGACACTAAACATTAATTTTATTATTATAACAACATTATGAGGAAGGTACTGTCCTTGTTTTACAAAGCAGAGAATGAATGAGGCTGGGGGGGGGGGGCGGGGGTGGAATGATTTACCTAAGGACAAAGATGCAGTAAGTGCCAAGTATTCAAGCTGGAATTCAGATCTGATCCTGGGTCCATATTGTGAATCTACCACACTATGCTCCTCCTACATTCCACTGTTCAGGTCCTGATAGTTCATATCTGAACCAGTCCTCGTTTGTCTTCCTAACTCTCCTACCATTTACCCTGAATGCTGCTTATACCGTCACAGTCCTGACGTGCTGCTGAAGTCCTGACCAACCGAAGGACCTGAAGAGCCTTCCTTCTCTGTATTTATCAAAGGTAAAAAGCAATTATTGCTCATAAGTAGCACTCGGCTGTAGATTCCATGTTGTTTTCTGTAGATTCCATGCTGTGTTGAACTGTTACTGAAAACCTTTTCTTGCATGAAACAGGCGGAGTGGGTGAAAGGGAGAAAGTATTTGGAAACTTTCAGAATCTTATCCCTCAGGGCCCATTCCATTACAATCTAGGTTCTTCATTTGCAAAACAAAAAGCTGAACCACTCAGGATTGTAAAGAGAATTAAGTAAGGAGGGGTGAGGGGAGGAGACGAGCGGAGGCTTCCAGTGCTGGTCAATGTTGGTTTATCTCCATCTGACTCGACCTCCCCCCAAAATCTTTAAGTCAGGCGCCTTGACCGATACATTTTCGGTACTTCTCAAAAGTCTCGGACGTCAGAGGCACTCCATGTTTATTCAATTTGATCACTTCATCATAGGGTCCTGAGGATAGTTCAGGTGAACTGTTAAGTATATAATCGGCCCTTCAGAACCGTTAGCTATAATTATATTTTGTACCAAACCCTCAGCGTCCATAAAAGTTTGGCCTCTCTGCAGTCTCATTTCTTCATATTTCCGACACACAGATCCTCTCGTGGGACCAGTGTCGCCACCATCAGACCAGCTCTTTTCTCCCGATTTACGTGTTCATACCCACCATTCATCAAATGTAAAAAAAGTTCAATAAATTCTCTCATCAAAATCACCAAAAGCGCTTATGAGGTTGCCTGTATTACTGTTGCCATTTCAGAGAGCAGGAAGCAGGCCCTGAGGATTTGAGTGACTTCCCCGAGGTCACTGATATCAAGCAGCGAGGCCGCAGCCCGCGCTCTAAACTGCCGGCTTTCGGCCTCTTCCCGGGTCCGAGATGCGCCCGCGTCCATTCAAACCCCTCCCAATCCCTCACTTCCAGTCAGTTCCCGGCTTCTCCGCGCACCATCGCCCACCACACCTGAGTCAAGCCCCAGGCAGCACGCCCAATCCATCTTTGGCGGTTATGCCCTTTCCTCCACCAGAGACTAAGGGTGAGATCGACGCTGGTGTCCCAGATGCGAATAGATCACCCCGAGGTCCTCCGACGGCGGGCCGAAGGGGAGACTCCGCAGAGGAGCGCGGCTACCAGGTCCCTGCCGCATAGCTGGGGCGCGGCGCGCGGGTCTTGCCGGGCCGCGGGTCACGTGGCGGGGAGGGGGGCGCCAGCGCGCGCGAGCGAGAGAAAGCGAGTGAGCGGGCGCGCGCCTGAGAGCTGTGGAGGCGCGAGTCGCGGTTCGAGTGTAAGTGTAGGGGGGAGGGGGCGGTGGCCGTGAGGGCCAACTCCACCCCCTGTGCGCATGCTCCGGCCCCGGGTTATAAGGCAGCCTCGCGGGCCGGGCCCGACAAAGTGCTGCCGGGCTGCTACGTGACTAGCCGGGCGCGTGGGTGCCGGGACAAGCGAACTAGGCAGCCGGCAAAGGACGCGACCTGGCCCGTGGGCCCAGCGGAAACGCCAGCCGCGCCGCCGCGTCACGCTCACGCTAGGCGCCGCGAGCCGCGCATAACGGTTAGTTGGTAACGGCCGGTTGCGTGCTCGGCGGGGACCCCGCCGTGTCCTTGCTTCCTCCGCGTGTTTGTCCTCCGCGTGTTTGGAGGGAGGCGTGGGGGAGTGGAGGGCTTGGTCTGCGAGGGAGCGGGGACGGCCGGGCGGGGGCTTAGGACCGCAGCAGCCACGTGGCCTCGGAGCGCAGCGTTGCTGAAGGAGACCTTGAAGCGCTGGGGACAGCGCCTCTCTCAGCAGAGCCGCGGCCCCGTTGTCAGGTGCGGGCCACCGGCCTGGCCGAGGAGTTGGGTCGTGGTGCGGGTGACCTTGGGAAAGTCGCTTCCCCTCTAGTCTTAAGTAGGCTCTTCAGGAGATGCTTTTGATCTGGGAAAGGGACGACATGAGGTTGACTCACGTGGTGCCTTCAAGCTGCTGGCCGCGTTCTCCGAGGGTAGGGATTCGGGGCGGGAGTTATTTTGGACTCGTGGCACGCCCGCCCCAACCTCCTCGGCCAGCCAATCCTTGTCCCACCTGGTGACTTGCGGCAGTGGCTCGGGTGAGCTGCAGTCCCCGTAGCCAAGACGTGACTGCAGGGTTTGAGCGGACTTTGCCGAGGGAAC
The DNA here is from genome assembly GCF_049115385.1 of Moschus berezovskii. NCBI lineage: Eukaryota > Metazoa > Chordata > Mammalia > Artiodactyla > Moschidae > Moschus > Moschus berezovskii. Next base: position 92,414,729 of record NC_142463.1, on the reverse strand, counting down.
ATTGCAACTGGCAGACTCCCGGAGTGGTGCTGACGGGAACTCTTTGTCATTCAACCTGTGGCTGCGGAATGTCCGCCGCAGCGCCCTCACTCTGGGACTTTAAGGCGGCCCTGAGGAGAGGAGTCTGAAGCATAGTATTACACTTGGTATGATGCTCACTTTTTGTTCCAGATACATACTTTCTCCCCACGTGAGTTTTAACATTTCATTTCTTTGTCACGACTCAAATGCGACAGGCAGTTGCCAAAATTAGTTTGTAGTTAATCTTAACCCCCCAAAAAGTACTACTTGAGTCAGATTCCTAGTGTGCTATACTTGGCATCAGCTCTGTCATAACTAGTTTTGAAACTTGTTTTCCCCAAAATTATTCTGGTTTTGAAATAAAATGTGGACACCTCAGCGCCCTGATAAAACAAAGTGGGTATAGTTACTAGGGGAATATGATCCGGTGAACTCGGAATTGTGAGTGTTTTAGAGTGTGAGTAGGAATTAGCCATTAATAAGCAATTTTGATGGCTGCTACCAGCCCAGTGAGGTGATGCAGAGAATATGTATTTTAGTGTAGTTTTTTAGTTAGGCACCAAAAATACCCATAAGACCAAGTTTTATGCCTTAGGGTACGATTTTGCGTTCAGATTGCCATAGAGAAAATAATATAGTTTAAGACAGCTAGCCCTTAAAACAGATATTGGGTATTATTTAAACAAAAGTTGAACTTTAGTAATTAATTCACGGATTGGATGCTGTCCTTTCATTGGACTGCATTGACCCTTGTTAAAAATGCAAGTTAATGGTCTGGGATATTTTTATAGCTGAATAGGTTTAAAGGTTTAGTTGTAAGCTTAACATAATAGGCTATAACATACCTAAACAGATTAAAAAGGAAAAAGAATCATGCTACCATAGGATGAACCAACTGATCAGTGTTTAAATAGTTTACATATCTTTTGTCCTTTTAAATGTTAATTCATATAACTCTGGAAAAGATCTTACTGACCAGCTAGTCAGTTTTCCTTATTTTATAGATTAGGAAACTCTTAGAGAGGTTAAGTGACTTCTGATCTTAGTTCTGAAAACTTCAATGGTTAGGTGAGAATTATGTAACTTTTGACTCCCATTTAATGAGTTCAACACTCCTGAACTTTCTCTAAAAATTATAAATATAGGTATGAAATGTGTATGTGAGAGAAAGAGAATCACTCAGTTGTGTCTGACTCTTTGCAACCACATGGACTATAGCCCACCAGGCTTCTCTGTGGAATTCTCCAGGCCTATTTTCTTCTCCAGGGGACCTTCTTGACCCAGGGATTGAACCCCAGTCTTCTGCATTTCAGGTAGATTCTTTACCATCTGAGCTACCAGGGAAGCCCTGGATATGAATTATCTTATGCCAAAAAAGTTATTTTGAATAATTAGTAACTTCCCAACTTATACCTTCATTCTCACTGTGTTTTCCATCCACTTCATAATACACCTTCCTATGAAGGATTTAGGTCCCTGCAGATGTCTACATGGCATTTTGTTAGAGAAGAGGATTAGGAAGATGGGACCTGATTTGTTATTGGCTACCCTGGTGGCTCAGACGGTAAAGCCTCTGTCTACAATGAGGGAGATCTGGGTTCGATCCCTGGGTCGGGAAGATACCCTGGAGAAGGAAATGACAACCCACTCCAGTACTACTGCCTGGAAAATCCCGTGGACGAAGGAGCCTGATAGACTACATACAGCCCATGGGGTCACGACTGAGCAACTTCACTCACTCACTCACCAGCCACTAGGATTCAAACACCAATAAGTTCTAGCCCTGGAACTTCCCTGGTGGTCCCGTGGTTAAGACTCAATGCTCCCAATGCAGGGGGCCCCGGTTCAATCCCTGGTCAGGGAATTAGATCCAACATTCTGCAACTACGAGTTATCATGCCACAACTAAGACCTGGTGCAGCCAAAAAAACAAAAGACTCCGTACTCGCAATACAGGAGGCCCAGGTTTGATCCCTGTTAAGTTCTAGCCCTATCATTCCTGGAGTTTATAGTCTAATTGGAAAGCATAATATATATTGACATAAATACCAGAACATGTACTCTTTATAAACAACTATTGAGTATGTAATAGAGGAAGTAGAAGTTCCTATGGGAACAAATACTGTATTATGTAGGTGTGAGGTGACTCCCAGCTTAGTACAGAAGCAAAGGTAGTCCTCTCTGAGGAAATGCTATTTAACTTGAGACTTGAAGGGTGAATAGAGTTAGCTAAAGCCAGAGTAATAGTGGAAAGAGCATTCCAGATCTGAGTACTGAAGCTGCAGTCAGAATACAGGGTACATTAGAAAAACTTAAAAAGAGTTTTGCTAAAGGAAATGGGAACCCACTCCAGTATTCTTGCCTGGAGAATCCCATGGATGGAGGAGCCTGGTGGGCTACAGTCCACGGGGTCGCAGAGTCAGACACGACTGAGTGACTTCACTTCAAAAATAGAGCACAGAGAACACGGAAAGATGGGAGTTGGAGAGATGGACAATATGGCCTTAATTAGTCATTTTAAGGAGTAGAGAAGGGAATAAGTAAAAAGATTTAAGGAAGTGCTCTTGAAGCTAAATGAATCAAGTTTAATGGTTATAAATGGGGCTGGGAATGGCACGATCAAACTGAATTTTAGAAATAACCCTCTGATTACAAAGTGGAGAGCAGGTTGGAGGCTTTTGGAATTTTGTGAGATCACAGTGATGGACAAGATGGACAGTAGAGGGAAGATGGAAGAGAGAGGGAAACAGACAGGATTCAATGATAGACCATATGTGGAAGAGTGGGAAAGCCAGAGAAGTTAAAAATATTTCCCAGGTTTCTAGCGTGAGCAAATATGAGTTTATTTTTTTTTCTCCATCTACCCAATGTGGACATTAAGAGGTTATGTGACTAGCCCAGGGCTGTTCAGCTTGTAAAGATTGGAAATGTATTTTTGCAGTTATTGCTAGTGATTTTTTCCCCCTTCTATACAATTTATTATAGAGAGAATATGTATTTTAGTGTAGTTTTTTAGTTAGGCACTAAAAATACCCATAAGACCAAGTTTTATGCCTTAGGGTACAATTTTGCCTTCAGGTTGCCATAGAGAAAATAATATAGTTTCAAGACCCAATTGAAGTTTCAAACAGTCATTAATGTTTCATCTGTACTCCTGCTTACTTCTCTCTGCCCCCATTAGATTATTGTGAAGCAAAACAGATACAGGTATTTCACCTGTAAATATTTCAGTATATCCCTATAACTCTTGGGCTTCCCTGGTGGCTCCGTGTTAAAGAATTTGCCTGCCAGTGCAGGAGACACAGGTTTGATCCCTGATCTCGGAAGATCCCACATGCCGCAGAGCAATTAAATCCTTGTACCACAACTATTGAACCTGTGCTCTAGAGTCTGGGAGCTGCAACTACTGAAGCAGTTAGGCTGTACACCAGGTGCTCTGCAACAAGAGAAGCCACCACAATGAGAAGCCCGAGCACCACAACTGGACAGTAGCCTCTGCTTGCCACAATTAGAGAAAACCGTGAAGCATCAAAGACTCAGCACAACCAAAAATTAAAAAAAATTTAAAGTAACTCTTCCTTAAAAAAAAAAACAAGATGACGCTTTAAAGAAACATAAGCATAACCATTATTCTGCCTTTAAATATTAACATCACCAAATAACCAAGCAGTATTCAGATTTTCCTAAACTGTTTCAAAATAATTTATCAGTTTGATTTGAGATCCAAATAAGGTCACACGTTACTTTTGGTTGGTATGTCTTCCCTTTTTTTCTTATTTTCCTCTTATTTGTTGAAGGTACCATGTTATTTTTTCTGCAGTTTCCCTCATTCTGGATTTTGTTGAATGTGTCCTGCTGGTATAGATTTAACATGTCCTAGTTTAACATGTTCTATTGTATTTTCTGTAAACTGGTAGCTAGATTGAGGTTTGATTTCTGAGAGAGGAGGTATGGTGCGGTGGAAAGGGCAAATATAATTCATAGGTGATGGTGTGTATTTCCATTGGGGGCATATGATATTTGATTGTCCCTCATACTGCCATCTTGATGGCCTAATTCTGTTATTTCATTGGTGGTTTGCAAATGGCAGTTTAATTCTAACATTCTTTCTTAATTAAACAAAATTTATTTATTTGGCTGTGTTGAGTCTTAGTTGCAGCATGTGGGCTGTCTGGTTGTGGTATGCAGGCTCAGTTGCTCTGAGGCATGTAGGATCTTTATTCTCTGACCAGGGATCGAGTCCATGTCCCCTGCATTGCTAGGTAGATGCTTAACCACTGAACCACAGGGAAGTCCCTCCTTAACTGAGTAGCTTCTACCTCTACAAAAAAGAGTTAGTTTGAATAGGAAGGGCAAGTTAAAAATTTATGTGCTTAATATAATATCATGAGTGAGAGTGAAGTTGCTCAGTCATGTCCGACTCTTTGCAACCCCATGGACTGTAGCCTACCAGGCTCCCCCATCCATGGGATTTTCCAGGCAAGAGTCCTGGAGTGGGTTGCCATTTCCTTCTCCAGCGGATCTTCCCGACCCAGGACTTGAACCCAGGTCTCCTCCATCGGCAGGCAGATTCTTTACCGACTGCAACACTATCTTTTTGGAGAAATGTATTTAAATGTACCAAGGTACATTCTCCTTGAAAGCCAGTACATATTTTATTAGAATGTTTTTTAGCATTTGTCGTTAATGTTTCCAAATGGCTTTTAGTATTTGGAACATTTAGAATTTCTTTTCTTAAATTGGAAGGGATTCTTTTGGTCTTTGTTCTTTCTTGCAGAGTTTATCTGTTACCATAGGTTTGAAGGAATTTCTGGTAGAATCACTTACTATCAAATCTAAACCTCTAACTGTAACCAGATTACAGGTTTTAAATTCCTTGAGGACAGGGATTGATTACTCTAGGTAGCCAGGCTTAAAATCTGAGTCATTTTGATACTTCTCTGGTGGGCTCCTTCCCTACCAAATGCACTTAAGTGCCAGCCCCTTCTTCCCTTGGTTATCTCTTATGTCCACTTTTTCCCATCCCACCCCACCCCTAGTTTAGGCTGCTGTCATTATTAGATTAGTACCATGACCTTTTAAGTTGTATGTTATTCATCTTTTAATTTGCCCTGACAAATTTTTCTCCATTCTTTTTTCCTCTGTAATTTCTTCTCCTCTGCCTTCTCCCTCTTCTTATGCCTCTTCTTCTGCTTCCCCTCTTTCTTTTTCGTTGTAGGATCCATTTCATAATGGATTTATGGCAAAAAGACTAGAATAGGTGACTTGTGAGCTGTGGTGTCTTGCAGAGAAGTGATTAAAAGAGCAGTTACAATCTTATTGAAATGGTGATTTCTCTTCTAGGGGTGCATTGTGCGCAATAACTACGTGAGTTCACACCCACAGCAGTGTTCTTGGTTGCAAGGGCTGAGTCACTGAAGAGTGCTGCTGACCATTCATGCAGAAACAGTGGCATCTAGCCCCTCTGGTTGTCCACACTACCCTATTGCTGATTACAGCTACTCATAACATTGAATCTGATTTGATTACAGTGATTTAGCCTTCATAGAAAGGAGAAATAATTCCTCAAAATAGACAGGCAGTGTAAGCTTCATATTTGATCATTCATTGAAAAATATTTCTTCCTTCTGATTTTGCTCTTATATAAATCTTCTGAAGATTATTGAATGAATGAAGACCTGATGACACTGTTTTAATATGTTGTTTTGGATAATAACAGAGCTTTTGTAAATTGCCTTATTGAGCTTTTGAGAACCAAAGCTTTTTACTTTATTAACTTTTTTTTCTATTCCTCAATCAGAGGTTTTAACCTGAGATATGCAGATTGATACTCCATGTTGGATGGAATTCAAGGAGGCTATGAACTTGGTTGGGGAAAAACTTTTCATTGACCTCTATGTAAAATTTAGAATTTAACTGAATGTTGGCTTCCCACATGGCTCTAGTGGTAAAGAACCTGCCTGCCAGCACAGGAGATGTAAGAGATGCGGGTTCTTTCCTTTGGAGAAAGATCCCCTGGAGGAGGGCATGGCAACTCACTCCAGTATTCTTGAGAGGAGAATCCCATGGACAGAGGAGCCTGGCAAGCTACGGTCCATAAGGTGGCAAAGAGTCAGACACAACTGAAGTGACTTAGCACATATGATGGAGAAGGAAATGGCAACCCACTCCAGTGTTCTTGCCTGGAGAATCCCAGGGACGGGGGAGCCTGGTGGGCTGCCGTCTATGGGGTCACACAGAGTCGGACACGACTAAAGTGACTTAGCAGCAGCAGCAGCACATATGAATGTAGGCAGAATATAGTAGTATTGGCAGTGCCTGTGACTTTATCATCAACAGAAATCACATATCTTCATATCATGATACACTGGTCGCAGCGCTCTTGAAATTGGTTAACTTTATTACTGTGGTTATTAGACCCACTACCAGGTTTTATCTTATTTCTTAGTTTAAAAAGCACATTATTATATACAGTTTTTGACAGTAATACCTTTGGATACATTCAAAAACATATTGATAAGGGCTTCATAGGTTTTATCAAACTGCTAAAGGAATCTGTGGCACCGAAAAAGAACTCCTGCTCCTAACTCCTATACTTCTGATGTGAGAATGAAGTTAGCCAGAACCTGTGATGCAACATAGCACACAACTCATGATATCAGTTACGTAAATTTTTTTTGCCAAATCATAAATCCTGACCTAACAAATGAGAGGGAACAAAGGGGGACTGCAGCTATGAAATTAAAAGACGCTTGCTTCTTGGAAGAAAAGCTCTGACCAACCTAGACAGCGTATCAAAAAGCAGAGACATCACTTTGCCCACAGAGGTCCACATAGTCAAAGCCATGGTTTTTCCAGTCATGTACAGATGTTAAGAGTCAGACCATAAAGAAGGCTGAGTGCCAAAGAATTGATGCTTTAAAATTGTTGTGCTGGAGAAGACTCTTGAGAGTCCCTTGGACTGCAAGGAGATCAAGCTAGTCAATCTAAAAAGAAATCAGTCTTGAATATTCATTGGAATATGAATTCCAATTGGAGTTGAAGCTCCAGTACTTTGGCACCTGATGTGAAGAGCCGACACATGGAAAAGACCCTGATGCTGAGAAAGATTGAGGGCAAGAAGAGAAGGGGATGACAAAGGATGATATGACTGGATGGCATCACTGACTCAATGGACATGAGATTGATCACACTCCTGGAGATCGTGGAGGACAGGGAAGGATGGCATGCTGCAGTCCATGGGGTTGCAAAGAGTCGGACATGACTTAAACAACTTGACTGAACAACAACAAATATGCTAAGGGAGAATAAAATGACTTTCACAAATTGAGACAGAATAATTTTACCTTGTATTCAGGAAGCATATTTTTAAAATTACTGTCTCCATCTCCTAGAGAACTACTTGATGCAGCAGAGGGCAGAGAAATGGCTTAACGATTACCTGTTTCTAGGAAAATAAAACATTCACTTGAAAATTATGTATTTCTAATAAAGGAACTGATTATTAGTGAGAACATAAATTTATATTGTCAGCAATTTAAAAGGCTATTTAATTATAGTATATTTTGAGGTAATAAATGCTGACTTTGATACATCTTTAGTGTCTAGTCTTAAAAAACTTTGCAAACAAACATTTGAGAATGGTGGATAATGCTTTAATGCCAGAGTACTCAGTTTTAATACTCTTACGTAGTTTGTCTGTACTAATAAGACAAGAAAACTAAATTTGGTTCTTTGAGATAATGAGGGTCAAAGGTAGCACAGTAATGAAGTTCAGACTCAATTCAAAGGATATTTACTATACAAATAAGTATACAAGAACATACTAAAAGATGAAGAAATACATATTTTAAAATATGGCTTGAAACTTTTAGGATGAAAATAAAGCTATGAAATGAAATGTTGGCATATTACTTTGTTGCTTCTAGGTTTCAAACTTTTTTTTAATGTGAAACTAAGTATAGTGTTAATTATCACTGTGAGTGAAAAGTTCAACTCAGCCTTTTGCAAGAAAAGGAAAAGCTTTCTTTGTTATCTGTTAATAATTTGTAATTTTCCCCCTTAAGCTTCAGAATACTGGTAGTGAAGTAGTCTAACAGAAATACCATTAATTGTATTCAAATATTCATTTATATTCAAATGAATATAAGTAACATAAATTTCACTTTTGATAATATGTCTATATATAATTTTAATTCAGTTCACTATATTTCTTCTTTAGATTTTGGAAAAAGGTAGGTCATATAATAATAAACTGAAATTGCCCATTTAGATATTTGTTGAATATATATTTGTAGTTCTGTAGAAAACAATATATAAAGGTATTCCAAAATATAGCCTGAAATTCTGCCGACCAAAACGTGCCTTTGGAGGACACAGCCTCCAACTTTCTTAATCTGCTGGAATCATGTGAAAATGAAGCATTAACGAAGACAAAATCTGTGCAGTAATAACTCAGAAAGTGAGACTGATCAGGTAAGCTCTATGTGCTGAAGCAAAATACCTTTCTGCCTGTGTTTTTTAATACAGAAAGCATAACGTTCCAGAAAGCATAACATCACTGGAGGATTCTTTGTTTCATATTTTTCCCCCACCATCAAAAACTGGGAAAGTCATGTTCTTTGAATCCTAACATCATTTGGTCGTGGTGGAAGGATTAGTTGGTGTTTTTTGTTTTTGTTTGTTTTGCTTTGCACCCAGCTTAGTACTCTGACTGGGAATCAAACCCTGTCCCCTGGCACTGAAAGCATGGAACCACTGGACTGCCAGGGAGTTCCTTAGCTTTTTTATAAGTTGGAACAATAGCTTCTGTCTTTAATTCAAGATCTAAAAGCACACACGTAAGCTAATGAGGGAAATAGTTATTACAAAGAAAGAAACAAATATAGTAATTATTCTGTTAGTTTTTTTCAGCATGCTAACCAAGAAACAGTGAGTTAAGATGTCATAGAGGCCATTAATTTCACGTGGCAAGGTATATTCAGAAAAACAGTAATGATATTAGTGGACTGAAATAGAATTTTAAATAAACTTATAATTATGGTATTGTTAATGAAAATTTTCATTTTTGTAAATTACTAAATGCTTCTGTCACATCAATATGTGGATTTGGAACACAGTTATACTCCTGTCTTTGCTTTTGTTTCTGAATTGATCTTTCAGGTATCCTAAAGCATTGGTGCCTCTTGTGAGTATCAATTTTAATTGTGTCTTCATAAAGAATTGATTTTACTAACTTAAAGCTTTGAAATATCCATGAGTTCTTTTTTGTTTTTTAATGAGCAAATGACTGTTTATTTATCCCACTCCACTTGTGGGATCTTAATTCCTTGACCAGGGATTGAACCCACAGCAGTGAAAGTGCAGCATCCTCACTACTGGACCACCAGGGTATTCCCCCAGAGAAGTTATTTTCTAATCTTTGGACATCTTCATTTGCCTCCTTATCCCTATACGTAAGCCCCAGTGTTAGAGTACTTAAATTAACTTGATCTTACGGTTTTTTGTTTAGTTAATTATGCTGCTATTTTCTAAAATACGTATATTACAGACATATAGTACTTTAGCTTCTCTGTGCTGTGACATTTGAGGGTAGCCCAGATGCCTAACCACATTGAGGTGGGATAGTGCACTGCAAGTTAGGAATTTGCAGTGAAAAGTAAAAAATGAATTTGTCGGACTTCCCGGTGGTCCATTGGTTAAGAATTTGCCTGCCAGTGCAGGGGACACAAGTTTGATTCCTGGTCCAGGAAGAGCCCACATGCTGTGGGGCAGCTCAGCCTGTGCACCGCAACTACTGAGACCATACTCTGGAGCATGAGCTGCAACAGGAGAAGCCACCGAAATGAGAAGCCCTCGAACCCGCGCCCTGCAACTGGAGAGTGCCTGCAACTAGAGGGAGAAAGCCTGCAAGCATCCGAAGGCAGGGCACAGCCAAAAAATAAATAAATATTTTTTAAAGAATGAATTTGCTACTTCTTTGAGTAGATGTCCACCTTTACCCAAAGATTTTGATTCATGCTCAGCCCTAAATTAATCCACAGGCTTTTATATTGGAACATTAGCTTCTTTTTCAATGTAGAGAAAAATGTTATTGTCTAAAGTAAACCTTACCAATTTTTAAAAAATGTTAGAGGGAATTCCCTGGCAGCCCAGTGGTTAGGACTCCATGCTTCCACTGCAGGAGCATGGGTTCAATCTCTGATCAGGGAACTAAGACCTTGCATGGTGCAGCCAAAAAATGTTACAGAACTAGGCACATATCAAAAAATGCTTCAGATATTGAATAGGAAAAACAGGCTATAAAGCATGAAATACAGTACCATGTTTATTTTCATGCTTATGCATGACTCTCCTAGAAAGTTTAAGAGAATTTATATTAAATGTAACTAACTTACACTAGGACTTACAGCCTGGTGGCTCAGCTGGTAAAGAATCTGCCTGCAATGCGAGACTCCTGAGTTTGATCCCTCAGTTGGGAAGATCCCCTGGAAAAGGGAAAGGCTACTCACTCCAGTATTCTAGCCTGGAGAATTCCATGGACTGTATCCTCCATGGGGTCGCAAAGAGTCAGACACGACTGAGCAACTTTCACTTTTCACTACATGAGGATGATAGAATGACAGGTACATTTGATGTTTCTAGTCACATAAGCACATATAACTTTGTCATCTTTTAGAACTTTGTTGCTTTGTGTTTTATTATAAAGCGATGTATGTTCATTGGAACAAGTCAAACAAGGATGTGGAAAGTGGATGTTATCTCCCCTTCCCAACCTCCAACCATTGTAAAGTTTTATGTATACTTAGAACATATTCATTTAGTTAAGTAAACAGGTAAAAACTTGTTTACCTGTTTCTTTTCCTTCTTCCCTGGAATCTAATCTCTACAATGGCAGGGACCATGCCTGTTTTATTTACTGCTTTTCATTGGGGGCACTCAGATTTTGTTATATGAAGGCAAAAAAGTGGTGTGTATCCTAATATAACTTTTAAATGATTATACAGTCCTGTGATTCATAATTTTGAAAGTCTTAATTGCAATAACAATCAGATGAAATTTGGTGATTTCGCATATTGACAGTTGATCCTCTTGGGATCTAATGACCCTAAAATCCTGCCTTTGAAAGAATCTTTATTAACAAAGTATGCTTTTTTTATTGCACTAATAAAAACTAACCCTTGTTCTTTGGGATAATACAGTTCATAAAGTTATACCACAGTTTGTGCCTGGATAGTGGCAAGAGTGAAATGGGCAAGAAATACAGAGTGGCACACAGGAAATTGTTATAGACAAGAGGATTTAATCTGCTACTATAGATTACTTTTCATCTTGGTATATTTAATAGCTAATGAACTTGATGTTTTTCTTTCTGAAGTCAGTATCTACATATTATAAATACACACACATAAATATATTCATTCCCTTTAAGTTTGCATGTTTGACCATTTGCAAATATGATCAGCTTCATCAGTTTCCTGTACTACTTATAAAGCTTTTATCCTCATTTCTAAAAGAAGATACAAGAAAACTCAGATTCACCTTTGTAAAATTAGGTCACTATAGCAATATCAAAGAGCTACTGTAGAGTATTAATATTAAACACTGTTGTTTCCGAAGAACTGATGCTTTTGAACTGTGGTGTTGGAGAAGTCTCTTGACAGTCCCTTGAACTGCAAGGAGATAAACTAGTCAATCCTAAAGGAAATCAGTTCTAAATATTCATTGGAAGGACTGATGTTGAAGCTGAAACTCCAATACTTTGGGCACCCGATGCAAAGAACTGACTTATTGGAAAAGACCCTGATGCTGGGAAAGATTGAAGGCAGGAGAAGGGGACGAGGATGAGATGGTTGGGTGGCATCATGGACTCAATGGACATAAGACTGAGCTAGCTCCAGAAGTTGGTGATGGACAAGGAAGGTTGGCATGCTGCAGTCCGTGGGGTTGAAAAGAGTTGGACGCACTGAACAACTGAACTGAACTGTTGTTTCTTGACTGATCCTGGTTTCTTAATTTTCTCCCTTTCCTGATTAGCAACTGTTTGAACCTGCACTTTGGAAGTCAGGGGAGGTCTCAAGGAGGCATCACTTCTCAACTTTGGGTAACAGAATATACACAACCATCTGAAGAAGCTGACCATTAAACTCTCTTTTCCAACAACATCTGTTTAAAATTGCTTTAGATCAAAAACCTTATTCATAGGATGATCTGATCATGTAAATGATTTTTAGCTGTGTAAATAGTAACAACTGTTGACATTTTGGGAATTATCAGTTCAGTTCAGTCGCTCAGTCGTGTCCGACTCTCCACAGCACGCCAGGCCTCCCTGTCCATCACCAACTCCCGGAGTTCACTCAAACTCATGTCCACAGAGTCAGTGATGCCATCCAGCCATCTCATTCTCGGTCGTCCCCTTCTCCTCCCGCCCCCAACCTTTCCCAGCATCAGAGTCTTTTCCAGTGAGTCAACTCGTCGCATGAGGTGGCCAAAGTATTGCAGTTTCAGCTTTAGCATCAGTCCTTCCAGTGAACACCCAGGATCGATCTCCCTTAGAATGGACTGGTTGGATCTCCTAAATATGTGTTAAACTAAAAGCAAGATTTTAGAATCAATTTTCATGTATTCCGAAGCATTCTAGTTAGAAAATAGTTCATTTCTCTTCTAGGGTGTTATGTATAATTTCTTATAATGTTGGTTGGGTTTACCTTGAATGATAAGGGAGATTCTTAAAAGTTCTTTATATGCCATTTGATTAAAATCATGCATTTCAAAACTGCTGAGTGTTGGCCTAACCAGTTACAGTAGTATTTATCCTTTTGAAACTGCACACCTCGAACCCATACATATCTCTCAGATGGGACTTGAACACACAAACTCTGGTCTAGGACTATAAAGAAAGCTGAATGCCGAAGAATTGATGCTTTTGAACTTTGGTGTTGGAGAAGACTCTTCTCTAGAGTCCCTTGGACTGCAAGGAGACCCCACCAGTCCAAACTCAAGGAAATCAGTCCCGAATATTCATTGGAAGGACTGATGTTGAAGCTGAAACTCCAATACTTTGGCCACCTGATGCAAAGAGCTGACTCATTTGAAAAGACCCTGATGCTGGGAAAGATCAGGGATGCTGGGGAAGTTGGGAGGAGAAGGGGATGACAGATGGTTGGATGGCATCACCAACTCAGTGGGCATGAGTTTGAGTAAACTCCAGGAGTTGGTGATGGACAGGGAGGCCTGGCGTGCTGCAGTCCATGGGATCACAAAGAGTCAGTTGAGCGACTGAACTGAACAAATCCACAATCTCAGCTGAAACCACACACTTGACCTCAGGTTCTTTATGTCTCAGTGCAGAAGGAATTCAGCAAGAGGCAAAGCAATTGACAAATAGATTTAAGTTTAGGATGCCTGGAAGGATACAAGCGGGTAGGCAAGAGGCTCTGCCCCAAAACTAAGTGGGAAAAACAGTTTTGTTTTATTTAAAATGAAGTGAAAGTTGCTCAGTAGTGTCCGACACTTTGTGACCACATGGTCTATACAGTCCATGGAATTTCCCAGGCCAGAATACTGGAGTGGGTAGCCTTTCCCTTCTCCAGGGGATCTTCCCAACCTAGGGATTGAACTAGGGTCTCCTGCATTGCAGGCAGATTCTCTATCAACTGAGCTATCAGGGAAGCCCATTAAGGAGATAAACACTCCATAGACAAAGTATGTGCCACCTCAGAAGGTGAGATGCCCTGGGAAATACACATCCCATAGATAAAATGTGGTCCATCTCAAAAGGCAAGAGCAGCACTGGGAGATTACACTCCATAGAGTGTGGGCTGTATCAGAATGTGAGAGCTGCCCCAGGGGAGGAGGGTGTTTTTATGGGCTGGCTAATTTCACTATGGGGGAGGATTATTCCATTTTTTTGTGGGGAAGGAGCAGGGATTTTCAGGAATCGGGCCACCACCCACTCTGGAACTGTCATAGCGTGTATGGGTGTGTTCATGTAGCATATGCTAATATGTAACAATGAATCTGTAAGGATGCTGAAGGTCCATGAAGTTGAAACTTCCACCATCTTGGGCCTGATCTGTTCTAACCAGTTTTTGTCCTGAACAGCTATGACCTTTTAAAAGTTGATTCCTGTGCATTCTCTGGCAGTCCAGTGGATAGGGCTTGGTGCTTTCCTGGCCAGGGTTTAATCCCTGGCCAGGGAACTAAGATCTTGCAGGGAAACAAAAAAAAAGCTTATGCCCTGTCCCCTTCCCTCCTGTCTCATTTTCTTTGGTGCCTTCTGCTTGTTTGTAGTTTTTAAAAAGTTTGTTTCAGTTTTCTTCATTGTATTCCATTTCAAAATAGAAAAGTCAAAGGAGGTTTCCTAGACCTTGAATCTTGCAATCTACCTTGGGGCAAGTGGTTCTGAAAGCCGGGAAGCTGGACTGGGGGCCAGTTATAAAGAGCAGTAGATTGGCTCCTTTAGCATCAACAGCTTCAGTTAATCAGCCTTTCTGGATCTGAATGTTTCTGTGTGATTTTGAAACGTAAAACTGGTCTACACTTGGTAAATTCTTTTCGATAATTGGTTTTAGGTACTTTCTGCTCTTTTAAGTTCACATACAGGCCATTGTCATTTTAGGAAATAACAATGGCTTTGTTTTAAATGTTGATGGAAAAAGTGTAGAGAACATAATGAATGCTATTTGCAGGGGCTTTTATAACCCTTCTGGAGTAGGGGCAGAGCATGAGGGGTAGGAAGCTCAACTTTGAATTCCCAATTGCTTACTTGCACAATTCCTGAGAGTTATGAGAAAAGGAGAGAAATCAGAAAATCTGGAAGGTGGTTCTTGTCACCATTTTTGCTAAGAAAAGTTAGGATTATTTACTGTTTTATATTCTTTCCAAGTCAGTTAATGAAGAACTTTCTCATTATCTTATCACTTAAAAAAAAAATCTTCTATCACTATCAGGCAACTACTGGAGAGTCATAAACTAATAGCTATGCTAATAGGAAGGCTACTGTGCACACTGTAAGGATTAAAATATAAAACTTTAATCTCTTTTAGCCTCTGGACTTGCGCATTCCCTCTTCTCATTGGGGCTCTGAATACTGTACAAGGAGGCCTGTTCACATATTTTACTTTTTGAATGAACCCTTTTGTTTATAGCTCAGGTTTGGTCAGTTTGAAAGAAAATTGTTTAGATGATATTACACACTTTCTATTATGTACTGTCAGAATTTTTAAGTTAGGAAGGACAACCATTTTTTGGGTGGTGGCAAACTGTTGAATCCATGTCTGGTTTTTTGAAGTGTTCTTTCTTTCAAAATTTGGATACTCATTTCTTACACTTATTTCCTAATGAATCTTTTTAAAGCTTCAAATCTTAAATCTTAATTTTGACACAGTGGAATAAGATATTATTAACTTGATGAGGCAAGTCTTAGTGACTAAAAATTGTAACTGCTATAACTAACTGGGACAAATCATAGCTGGCAGCTAATCACGTCCAGCACGTATTAGCAGTTCGAGTCAGAGCTTGATGTGTTAAAGTGACTCTACTGCCTGTGTGTGGGTGTCTCTGTGTATAAACATTCTGAGGCAAATTGATCTTTTTAGTGCTTCTTTGAAAAAATTCAAGTGCTTTTTCTTTTTTTTCCATAATAAAGTGAAGTGAAGTGAAAGTCGCTCAGTCATGTCCGACTCTTTGCGACCTCTTGGACTGTAGTCCGTGGAATTCTCCAGGCCAGAATACTGAAGTGGGTAGCCTTCCCCTTCTCCAGGGGATGTCCTAACCCACCCTACCCAGGTCTTCCACATTATAGGTGAATTCTTTACCAGCTGAACCACAAGGGAAGCCCAATTAGATGAATGGAAAACTCAAAATTGGCTTAACGAGTTGATTTCAATTTATTGGTCTTATATCCTGAGATCTATCTAGTTAAGTTCATATTTAGTTCTAATACTTTTTTTTGTTTATTCCTTAGCATTATGCACATAGACAATTTTTCATCTGTGAATGAAGACAGGTTTACTTCTTCCTTTCTAGTCTTTATGCCTGTAATTTCTTTCTCTTGCCTGCACAAGCTGGCTTAGAACCTTTAGTACAATGTTGTAGAAGTGATGAAACCTATATCCTTGCCTTTACAGAAACCTTCCTTTGGGACTGTCTTCTCCCTACCCCTACAGTGTCCAGTATCTTAAATCAGATTTGAAGTGTTCAGATGGATTGGAAAGAACAGTATTTAGGAAATAACTAATATATTACTCCTTCAGTGTGAAGTTAGGGATTTGTGTTTTAGAGTGAAGAATGCTGCAGCCAAGAGTGAGCTTGTCATCTATGACCTGTATTTATTGTAGTAATACAGTCTGAGTGAAGGTAATTTGAAGTAGACATACTCACATACTGTCGTAGGATGAGTTAAACATAGGGTGGAAACTGGCTCTAAATAAATTAAAGGAGACCTTCATGAGAAAACAGGTAAGCCTACTATCAAACACCCACTCCCATCTTTTCCAAAACTACTCAGACTCTGTCTAAACCTTGCTACATATTAGTATTCGGTGGCTTCAAGAAAAAGGGTAATCTTTTATTTGAAACTACTATCTTTTGACTTTATAGTTCAACTTGTGTGTTGTTTGGGAGTTTAACCAAAGAAATTGGATAGATAAAAGGAAACTGAAATTATTTTCCAGCTCATTAAGTGCAATTCTTATGTGTTCAGAATGATCTTGTGTTTTGCAAATTGCTACGTATCTAGTAAGTCAGGTGCCTACTTATTGAAGAATACAGGAGAAAGGGGAAAAACTTACAAAGCCTGTATTAAAACCTAAAACTTTCATAGAGTGTTGAAAAGTAGTTCTGTTACTTTAGAGCTAGGTGTAAAATGTGCTTTGCTGTTGGGGGTACTAGATGCGAGTGCTTTATTGCTGACATTGCATTTAAATTTTGTATTGTTTAGATACTTGGATTTGAACTGCATTTTGGAATTTATCAACATTTACAATGCCACCAGCAGTTGGAGGTCCAGTTGGATACACCCCCCCAGATGGAGGCTGGGGGTGGGCAGTGGTAGTTGGAGCTTTCATTTCCATCGGCTTCTCTTATGCATTTCCCAAATCTATTACTGTGTTCTTCAAAGAAATTGAAGGTATATTTAAGGCCACCACCAGTGAAGTGTCATGGATATCTTCCATCATGTTGGCTGTCATGTATGGTGGAGGTGAGTACCCACTAAGGCCTGTTGTTTTGATTTTCACCAAGCAACCAGATACTCTGTTTTAGGTAACTTTTTAAAAAATGTTTTATTCATGAGGTGTTTGAAATGATATTCCTTAAAGCTTTGTGTTTAAAATAATCACATTTTTTATTTTATTAACAATGACAACTCTTGCTTTGCTTGTTGCACTATAGTGTTCCAAAAACAGAAATAAGAAATTATTAGGTTTTGTTCCAGCTCAGTATCATTGAACTTAAAGCTCTTAGAAAAATTTTATGTGCATAACTGATTTTGCTTATTGTTCCTGCCAGATTCTTGATATAAATGTTAATAAAGATTCTTTTTAATTGATGTTGGGAGGATTAAAGTAAATCAGGCTAACTTGAATATCACAGTTCAGAGTCTCACGTAAAAATCTTTTCATGGTGTTAGAATTAAAGAACTGGATAAAAATCCCCTCCTTGTTTTAAAGTTCCTTGTGATGTAATTAGTTCTAAAGCATTTCAGCTGCATCTTAGCTTAAGTTTTATCATTTTTTATCCTGTTTTCTTCGACATGTTGTAAAGGAGTGAAAGAAATGTGGAGAGTAAGTTGCTTTAGCATCATTTAAAGTAACTGGGGTTATTTGTTTGCCTTGGAACATCAAATCACAATTTAACATATAAAAGTCAAAACCTCCCGTAATAATAAAATAAGTAGTTGCTTAGTTAGCAGAGATTCTAAAGTTAAGTGTATTTATTTACTGGGATTGACAGTTCACATGTTGATTATGTAGCCAAGCTTTCACCTTTTTTTAATGATAATTTAGTACCTCAGGAATTTCCCTGATAGCTCAGTTGGTAAAGAATCCACCTGCAATGCAAGAGACCCCAGTTGATTCCTGGGTCGGAAAGATCCACTCGCTACCCACTCCAATATTGTTGGGCTTCCCTGTGGCTCAGCTTGTAAAAAATCCACCTGCAATCAGACCTGGGTTTGATCCCTGGGTTGGGAAGATCCCATGGCGAGAAGGGAAAGGCTACCTGCTCCAGTATTCTGGCCTGGAGAATTCCATGGACTGTATTAGTCCACGGGGTCTCAAAGAGTCAGACATGATTGAGCGACTTTCACTAGTACCTCAAATTATTTTCACATAAGGCCTTTAAAAAGATTCTGTGTTTTTAAAAAAAAGAGAGATTCTGTATTTCATCTGTAAAACCTTAGACTTAGGCTTCTAAACTGGTGGCAGATTCAACCAATATATATATTTTTTTAACCCATATTTACCAAGCTGTACACACATATTCCTCACTGGCTAGGTCTAAGTTATAGAGGACACTGATCTTGATTCCTTGAAAAGTCATCCTGTTGAGACAATAATGTGAACAACTACTGAAACAGGAATAAGTATTTGAGGTCATAATTTAGTTCAGTGCTTAATCTCATTACACAGAAACAGGGTAACCTAGCTGCCTTAAGGGGAGATAAAGTGGGAAGATTTATTTTTTTTCCGCCGAATGTTTCTTTATGCTTTTTAAATTTTGAATGCATGCCTGTTTTGTCTGTTATAAGATTAAGTACTTTTTTTTTTTTATTTTTTTGATCCTGGCCTTTTTTAAAGTCTGTTGAATTTCTTAAAACATTGCTTCTGTTTTTTGGCCACAAGGCATGTGGGATCTTTGCTCCCTGTCCAGGGATCAAACGCACACCCCCTGGAAGGGGAAGTTATAATCACTGGGCCTATAGGAAAGTACCTAAAATTAAGTACTTTTAAAGAGACCAGAGGAGAAGGCAATGGCAAGCCACTCCAGTACTCTTGCCTAGAAAATCCCACGGATGGAGGAGCCTGGTAGGCTGCAGTCCGTGGGGTCGCTAAGGGTCGGACACGACTGAGCGACTTCACTTTCCCTTTTCACTTTCACACACTGGAGAAGGAAATGGCAACCCACTCCAGTGTTCTTGCCTGGAGAATCCCAGGGACGGGGGAGCCTGGTGGGCTGCCGTCAGTGGGGTCACACAGAGTTGGACACGACTGAAGTGACTTAGCAGCAGCAGCAAAGAGACCAGAAGTTCTAAATTATATTACTTGTTTTTCATGAGTCCAGAGAAATTAAAAGGGATTTTGGACATTTTCTAGCTTCTGAAAACCATTAATTTTGGAGGCTCTGAACTCCATCTGCTAGGATTTCTAATCAGATTTTGACTCTGATGGCTTGAAGAAATTGATATAGATATTATCTAGAGGTACTCCAGGTGTTCAGAGTATTTTTAAGCTGACTACAAACAACAGGTTCACATGTTGTAATTCTGAGAGCAAGAGCTTGAAAGCTGCTTGCATTTTGCATCAGAAGTAAGTGATGTCACTAGTGCTGATTGCACATGACACTTTTCTTTTGGGAAAACAGTTTCTTCTTTTATTTTCACCCAGAGATAAAACTAGCACATTTCTTTGAATTTGTGTTATAATAGCCTATAAACTGTACCCTTCTCTATTTTAATGATAGCTAATTGGGGTCATCCTTCCTGAAATAACTCTGAGAGACAAATTGCATATCAAGAGCCTTGTGGCATAATTTTTACCAAATGGGTTATTTTCTTTTGACTCCTAGGTGGTAGGCCCCTTTAAGAATTATTTTTAAAACTGCCTTAACCTTTAACTTGTGCATTTGGGCCATGCCCTCAACCCTGATCATTTTGCTTTAGGAGTAGTTTAGGGTTCATGCCTGCCTGCCTTCTTCCTTCCTTTTCTCTTCTTAATTTCTTTTTTGTGTGCTTTGGTTCACAGATACATACTGGTTCTTGTTAAATTAAAATTTTAAAGGAGAGAATCTTAGTTACCTACTCGTAGGTTGCTGGGTTTTTGTTTTTTCCCCTCGTTTTTAACATGAAAGTATGAATTTACATATTTTTAGTTCCACAGTAATGTCATCTTAACATTCCTAACTTAAAATACTTCAAACTTTACAGCATTAACTTTTACTTCACAGCATCTTTTTTGAGCTTTGTAACTCTGATTATACAAAAATCTGTTTAATGACTAATGATATTTTTTCAATATTTCTTTCATCATATACAAACTGTAAATTCAAATTATTTCCAAACCAGCTGTGGCCTAATATTTTCATGAAGTGACTTAGAAGTTTGATGAAAACTTCTTTAGACACATCCCTGGTTGAGGCTGAAGTCTCTCTTGCAGCCATCTCTTGACCCAGCCTTTTAAAGAGAATTGGTCCTCTGAAATACTAGGATATCAAAAGCTTTAATTACTTTTTGCGTGTTTATTTTATGTATGTGTGTATATATATATATATATATAGGGCTTCCTAGTGGCACAGTGGTAAAGAATCTGCCTGCCAAGGCAGGAGATGCAAGAGACTGGGTTTGATCTTCTTGCCTGGGAAATCCCACAGAGGAGTCTGGCAGGCTACAGTCCACGGGGTCCCACAGAGTCAGACATGACTGAACATACACACATACATATAGTATAGTGAAAAGAAAGTGAAGTCGCTAGTCGTGTCCGACTCTGCAACCCCATGGACTGTAGCCTCCCAGGCTCCTCCATCCATGGGATTCTCCAGGTAAGAATACTGGAGTGGTTTGCCATTTCCTTCTCCAGGGGATCTTCCCAACCCAGGGATCAAACTGGGTCTCCCGCATTGCAGGCAGACTCTTTACCCTCTGAGCCACTAAGGAAGCCCCATATATATGGTATATACATACCATATTCAGAATATGTGTATTCTGTTTTTAAAAATAGACTTACTATATCTTCTAGGGAGCTAAGATACAATAAACAGAATGATGTCAGAATTTACTGTGCTAGTGGAAGAAAAATTTGAATTTGTATGTCTTCTGCTTTGTAACTCTGAAACCATAGTTCCAGAAACACATATATAATGGAGAGAAAATGGGATAGTTTTGAAACTTGGTTCTTGCTAGCTTTGTGATGTCGCAAGTTCAAATATCAGTTCTTCTCCTTGTGTCCCCTTCCCTGATGATCCTTGCAGTGACCCTTTCTTGTTTGCAGTCATCTGCCTTAACCAGGTGTCATGTAAACAAAGTTGTCATGTCCAGAGCCATGAAGTAGGGATGTAAGTATTCTTATAAATAAATGAAATTCAGTGAATGTGGAATGTCATTCAAGTTTGTAATCAATAGTCTACTTAAAAGTTGTGTAACAGCTTTTGAAACATTGTTTGCTTTGGATAAGACTCATAATTAAGACTTAAAAGGGGGAATTACAGTTTCAAGTAGAGAGAGGCCATTTGATTTTTTTGTATTTGAAAAATACATGAAATGCACAAAATCCTTTTGTGATCCTTATAACACTACACGTTTATTTGGTTTCTTCTCTCATGTTAAAAACTGATTTTTTGGTATGCATATCTTTAGCTTAGAAAATTTAATCTTGTTTGCATTGTTAGACCTGATGATGTTTTGATCATTATCTGACTAAATCTTCTCCTACGAACATTTTTTCATAGTTTTGGTACCACAAAATATAAGCAGAGAAACAGGTTGAAAGGCATTCCATTCAATTCAGTACCTGAGATACAGAGGTATAATTAGGAACAGTTTTGTTTTAAATTTAGATGTCCTAATCACAAAACTACTGAATTTGGAAAAAATAATTATTTTTGCCTTTGCTTTTTCTTGTTTTTAAAAAAATATGACACAAACCACATAAGTCTGCCTGTCCAAAAATATAGAGCCAAACTTACTAAATATGTGTTGATCATATCCTTGATAAATCAAGAATCTTATGAACATGTTATCAAGGTGTTTTCAGCCTATTCTGCCTTATAAGAGAAAGATTAAGGATAGACTAGAGTCTTATATTTTAGTAAAATTCCATCCAATGTTTCAAGTCAGAAGGTACACAGTTAATGATTCTTTTACCATCTTTATTTTCCAGCACACATACCTATAAGATTATGAAATAATTATAAGTAGCAATATTTTTATCTTTGCCTTTGTGTATCTGCTAATTTTGGAGGACTTGTCATTTAATGCACTGATCAGTGCCTGTGTACTACTGAACGTTTGGTTATCTTTTAGGTCCTATCAGCAGTGTCCTGGTGAATAAATATGGCAGTCGCCCTGTCATGATTGTTGGTGGCATCTTGTCTGGCAGTGGCTTGATTGCTGCTTCCTTCTGTAACACTGTGCAGGAACTTTACTTTTCTGTTGGAGTCATTGGAGGTGAGTTGATTCATTTTCAAGCATTGATATATTGCTGGTTATTTAATATTCACCTTCATTGGTCTTTCAGATCTTTTGAATGAAAGTCCTTCATAGAAATTAGCTGATTATCATTTTGACAAGCAATAGAAAGTCAAATTTTTAAAGAAACTGCTGTCATACAGTAGGTATACATTGTTGAATAAATGAATGAATTTAAAGAAATCATTGTATTTCTTGTCCTAAGAATAGTCAATAGTTGTAGATAACATGTGTTCTGCAGTTTGTTGCAAGAGTGGTCACTGGTTACTATTTTATTACCTATTCCTCTTACCAGGGAATAGACATCTATTGGAGCACCAGAGAGTATTAAACATAAAGCAGGAATTACCTGGTACAACATCCAGGTTATTCTCTATGAGTCTATTTTTTTCTTGTTATATTTGCTAGTTTGTATTGTTTAGATTCCACATATAAGTGGTAACGTACAGTATTTGCCTTACACTGACTTATTTCACAGCATAATGCCCTCCTAGTCCATCTATGTTGTTGCAAATAGCAATTTTTTTCTGTTCTTTTTTATGGCTGAGTAATATTCAGTTGCATATATTTATCAACTGGGTTCAGCGGTCCAGAATCTGCTTGCAATGCACGAGATGAAGGAGACACATGTTTGATCCCTGGGTGGGGAAGATCCCCAAAGGAAGAATAATGCTGTGATGAACAGTGGTTCTCTTGAGGTTTCTTATATGTTTCAGAATTTTTTTGTTCTATTTCTGTGAAAAATGTCCTTGGGATTTTGATAGGGATTGCACTGAACACGTAGGTTGCTTTAGGTAGTAAGGAGATTTTGACAATGTTGATTCTTCCAGTCCACGAGCACAGAATATCTTTCCATTTTATTTGTATCTTTTTGAATTATATACCTCTTATTTTAATTTCTTTGTCTGGTTAAGTAATGCAAAATATGTCTCTTGACATTTATTGTAATACATGATTCTTTTTTCTCTTCTCCCCAGGTCTTGGGCTTGCCTTCAACTTAAATCCGGCTTTGACCATGATTGGCAAGTATTTCTATAAGAGACGACCACTGGCAAATGGACTAGCCATGGCAGGCAGCCCTGTGTTCCTCTCTACCCTGGCCCCCCTCAACCAGGCTTTCTTTATGATCTACGGCTGGAGAGGAAGCTTCCTAATTCTTGGGGGCTTACTATTAAACTGCTGTGTGGCTGGAGCTCTGATGAGACCAATAGGGCCCAAGCCAACCACTGCAGAGAAAGAGAAGTCTAAAGGATCCCTTCAGGAAGCTGGAAAGTATGAGACAAAAAAGGGGGCAAGTGATGCAAATACAGATCTCATTGGAGGAAACCCCAAAGAAGAGAAAAAATCAATCTTCCAAACACTTAATACATTCCTGGACTTAAGCCTGTTCAAGCATAGAGGCTTTTTGCTTTACCTGTCTGGAAATGTGCTCATGTTTTTTGGACTGTTTACACCATTGGTCTTTCTTAGCAATTATGGCAAGAGTAAGCAATACTCTAGTGAGAAGGCTGCCTTCCTTCTTTCCATTCTGGCTTTTGTTGACATGGTAGCCAGACCTTCTATGGGACTTGTAGCCAACACAAAATGGATAAGACCTCGAGTTCAGTATTTTTTTGCTGCATCTATTATTGCAAATGGACTGTGTCATCTGGCAGCACCTTTAACCTCTACCTATGTAGAGCTCTGTATCTACGCGGGATTCTTTGGATTTGCTTTTGGGTGGCTCAGCTCAGTACTGTTTGAAACACTGATGGACCTTGTTGGACCCCAGAGATTCTCCAGTGCTGTGGGATTGGTGACCATTGTTGAGTGCTGTCCTGTACTCCTGGGGCCACCAGTTTTAGGTACAGTATGTCTCCCAATTTCTATGGTTCTATTAACATAAAACAGGCAGAGAAGATTAGGAAGATAATAGAAACAAAAGTCAGTGAGCTGCTTGATAGTTCTTCTCATTTCTGTATCCTCAGTGCTGACATAGTGTTTATCATGTCATAATTGCTCAAATACTTGAATTAAGGTGAATCATCAAATTGAAAGAAGAATAAAAACTACTGCAAACTTATATTTATTAAAATAAGTTAATAATAACAGTAGGTACCATAGGTACAGTAGGTGAGGACTCATAGTATACTAGGAACTGTCCTACTAATCATTTTCTATATTCTGTCATATATTACAAGTCTATGATATTGGACTATTACTGTTCTCATTTTATAAACCAAGAAATAGGCTTCTGAAAGTGAAATTACTTACTTGCTCAGGATCACACAGCTTGTGAGTGACTATAAAATATGATGTATTATTCTCAAGAATGCTAACCAGTTTACATTTTAAAATTATCATTAATACAAAATATAACAATAATTTTGACTTTTGGATGCGACTCATGCTTTTCAAATTATAAAGTCAGGAAGGATACATGACAGAAGACCCATTACTTACCTGTCAAAACTTTTCTACCCTCTCTCTTCCCTGTACCTAAGTGAAGTTGCTCAGTCGTGTCTGACTTGGCGACCCCATGGACTGTAGTCTACCAGGCTTCTCCATCCATGGGATTTTTCCAGGCAAGAGTACTGGAGTGGGTTGCATTTCCTTCTCCAGGGGTCTTCCCAACCCAGGGATCGAACCCGGATCTCCCACATTGTAGGCAGACGCTTTACCATCTGAGCCACTAGGGAAGCCCTCCCTATACCTAAGGAGACTCTAAATCCTGTCCATTTTTGCTTCCTAAATCTCTTTCTAATCTGCCCATTTTTCCTCCATCAGAACTACTGCTCTTATCCATATCTTAGTAGACTTCAAACTTTACCCATATTTGCTCTAGCTGTTCTTCAGTCTCTTAGAACACTCCAGTTGCTTCCTGCGTTCTTAGGGTGAAGATGAAATTCCCTCCTGTGGCTACTGGTTCCCGCATGGCCTAGCCCACCTTCTTCTCCAGCCTCATTTCCTGCCACGCAGTTTGCTCTCTGTGCTTCCCCTCTCACCCGGTGCTTCCTCCTGCCACCTGCCTTTGCACCGGCTGTTCTCTGCCCGGATCCTTTTCCCATCTCCTTTCTCCTAGATTAACTCTTATCCTGTAAGTCTTGGTTAAGTTTACATTTTAAGAAAAGCCTTCCTGGGACTTCCCTGGTGGTCCGGTGACTAAGTCTCCTTGCTCCGAATGCAGGGGGCCTGGGTTTAATCCCTGGTTGGGGAACCAGATCCCAATTGCTACAACTAAGGGTTTGCATGCCGCAACTAAGACCTGGTGCAGTCAAATAAATATTTTTTAAGATAAAAACCTTCCTGGTACTGAGTTTCACACTGAGGTAAACTATTTTGTTAGCATGTTTTAAGGCTTTAACAGAAAACGACAAGCAATAAAATAATAACCTGTTATCCCGCCACACAGAGACCATTGCTGGTAGCTATTTTGCTATTTGGGGGAACAGGTAAAAGCACATTCTTTCATGGAAAATGTGTGCAGTGCCATAAATGACCTTTTGGAACCTCTTTGCACTGATTACATTTCAATCAGTTTCCTTAAAGAGAAAAAATATTTTTAATGCCTGCTTATTATAGAACTGTACCCTGCAAGGCTCCTCTATCCATGGGATTTCCCAGGCAAGAATACTGGGGTGGGTTGCCATTTTCTCCTCCAGGGGATGTTCCTGATCTAGGCATCAAACCCATGTCTCCTGCATTGGAAGGTGGATTCTTCACCAGCGAAAACCACCAGGGAAGCCCTCTCCTTAACAGACTTTTAACCAACCCCTAGCAGTATTTTTTTTTAATAAACTTTTTTTGCATTTAATAAATATTTACCAAGAAAAGAAAAGCCTTCCTGACCCTTCTTACTGGCCCAAACCTCCTATTTTCTGCCTTCAAACATTCCTGTAGCACTTGTCACAGTCTGTGTGGTTATTAACATTTCTCTTCTCTGTTGAACTATGGACGTTATCTGCTTTGCTCACTCTTAACTCAGGGCTTAGCAGACCCAGGGCTGTATTGATATATAGAAACGAAGTATTGTTGAGTGAGTGATGCCCTGCATTGGAAAACCATATGGAATCATATTTGAATTGGTTATTATAGCCTTTATATGTGTCGAGTTTTCCAAAGTTTCTTAATATTAGTTTTATGAGTTGCTAATAAATGAGTGTCTTTAATATCAGACCTCATAAAAACTTGAATAGAAAAGACTATGGTATGTCATTTCCAAATTTAGTTGATTATGAAAACATTAGGGTGGTAGCCTGAAGCACAGAAATTATGGGTGCACACCTCAGAGTCAAACTCGCTGGGTTTAAAGCCAACCTGTTTCACTTAAAACTTTGTGACCTTCCTTAAAGTTTCTATTCTTCAGCTTTTATGTTATACAATGGGAATGATGATACAATCTTCCTGTTGTGAGGTCAGAATGGTGGAAAGTATTGCTGTTAGTTAATGTTTTAGCAGAGGATGAGTGTCCCCAGGAATGCTTTTTGGGAAATGCAGATGTCAGAAAAAGTGCATTGGCCTGGGAGACTGGAATTACCTCTGTGGCCTTGGGCAAGACTCCTAAACCTCTTTTGAGCAAAATTTTCCATTGTATATTGAGAAAACTGATTCTAAGTGATGTAAAGTGTTAGTCACTCAGCCGTATCCTACTCTTTGGACTGTAGCCTGCCAGGCTTCTCTGTCCTTGGGATTCTCCAGACAAGAATACTGGAGTGGGTTGCTATTCCCTTCTCCAGGGAATCTTCTTGACCCAGAGGTCAAATACAGGTTTCCTGCATTTCAGGCAGATTCTTTACTGTCTGATCCACTAGAGAGCCCCAGGTGACCTCAAGGACTTTACAATTCAAAATTACCACGATGTAATCGGAGAATGAGATGGCTGGATGGCATCACCGACTCTGTGGACATGAGTTTGAGTGTACTCCGGGAGTTGGTGATGGACAGGGAGGCCTGGCGTGCTGTGATTCATGGGGTCGTGGAGAGTCAGACACGACTGAGCGACTGAACTGACTGACTGACTGACTGAATCATTTTCAAGTTGCTAAAGATAACAATGTGCGGGGACACTCCAAATCAGTGTGGCATCATAGACAAAAGATCAAGTAATTTTGAGCACTTTCTTTTTACACTAATTTGTCATTTATGGGCTCTTTGAATGGATCCTTAAATTTTATTCGGGAAAGGGTATAATTGTTTACCCACATAACTTTTGTTTTTTACATTCTCAGGTCGTCTCAATGACATATATGGAGACTACAAATACACATACTGGGCATGTGGCATAATCCTTATTGTCGCAGGCATCTATCTTTTCATTGGCATGGGCATCAATTACCGACTTCTTGAAAAAGAACAGAAAGCTGAGAAGCAGCAGAAAAATGAAGGTAAAGACGAGGAGACCAATGTAGATGTTGCTGAGAAGCCAAAAGAAGTCACCGATGCAGCAGAATCTCCAGAGCATAAAGCCACAGAAGGAGACCCCAAAGAGGCAGAGAGTCCAGTTTGAACCTGTGGGACTGAAGGGTAAATGGTGCAGCTCATGACCCAAAATATTCTATTGGCCTGTGATCTACCAGTGGTGCTCAATGCAAATACTGGACATTTCTGTGGGACTCATACCAGGGGTTTATTGATGGAATTTTTGTTTCACTCCTTACCAGTAGCCTGGATTAAAAATGCCTAGCCTTGGAAAGGGAGTGGTTGAGAAAGAATGAGAAAAGGAAGTCAGTTTGTGTGTTTGTTTCTTTGTTTAAATCTTTGCTTTTAACAGTGTCATGAAGATTATAATATGTGCCTTAAGTTTTAGTCTTTAGGGAGCCTTAACTATTAAAACTATTCTGCTTAACTCATCCATTTTCAGTGTTCCATTACAAATAAAAATAACTGCTTTGAGGCAAATCTAAAATTTAAAATTAATTTTGTTTCATATTGTCACTAGAAGATTTGAAAGTTGGGGGTTTAAAAAATCCTGACTAAAATATTTTCCTAGCATCAATAGTTGCTTGGCATATGTGCCTGCTAGATATGTATTTAGGAAATTTAAGGCATGAAACTTTGAAAACATCTTGGCTTTTCTAGATGCATTCCAGTATCTTTTCTTGGGTTGCTTATTAGAAGTAAGTGCTTGAGAGTTGATTTCATTAAGTTACTATTTTTGTTCCCCTTTCCAAAGATACATTTTGCGTAGTCATAGATAATTGCCCCTTTTGAGATTACATACGATTTTTTTCACTGTAAAAATTAATATTAAAATACACAACTATGTATTAGTGCCCCCTCACTAAATTAAATGTAGAAAGATATTTCATACAGCATCTGAATTCAGCTTAAATTTTTCAAAAACTTCACTTAAACTGTGAGACTTGGAATCTTTTTTGTTGCTGTTTTCCTGGAATTTTACCCCTTTGATTCCTAGTGGTTTCATTTATATCCACATCTAGCTTAGCACTGAGTGTGAGATACTCAGTCTGTGTAGTGTTTGCTAATTAAAAAGAACCATAGATATTTGGCCCACACAAACCAATAGGGAGAAGATGGGGAGAGAAGTTGCTATTTTTGCTTATCAATAAATAACTCCTTTTCTTTTTCTGATAAGCCCTTAAAGGAAATTATGTTTTGCTTAGAATTATTGGACATATTCTTATTCTTCACACAACCCTAAAGATTTTGTGACCCTTTTTCACTTTATCTGAAATGTAAAGAAATGGGTTTAGTATACAGATAGGGAAGGGGACAGACCAGAATGAAAACTGTAAATTTTTTTTTAACCTAGTATCTTTTAAATTGCAGCAAGAAGATAATGTTAGACATTCAATGAATTATATTCAATGCATTTTAAAATATTGCGGTTGACAGTGTAAAAGTATAGACACAAAACCTTATTTAACAGGCTGGCTTTTTAAAATAAAAATTTTCTTTCTTTTTTTAAAGAAATGTTTCTTCTTCCAAATGTTTATTTTCTTGAGGAAAATATTGTGTGTCTTCATTTTCATTATCAAGATTCAATCTGGCCCTTGCTAATGTTAAATAATTCAGCACATGTGCATTGGAATTTGTGTATATGGCTTATTTTGACTTTTCTCCTTAACCTCTTCTTCCAGGCAAGCAGGAGAGAAATTTTTAAAAACTACTTCTCTGAAAGTGTTTTGAAAGCAGAGCAGTTAATCTTAAGGACACAATGAAGACTCGCTTTCTGTGGTCAGGTATCATGGCAGATGGAGGAGGAATTTTAGGGGAGAAGCCTGCTGTGATTGTTGACAGGCTTGGCTCCAGTTTGGACTCTGCCATTTTCCACAGACCTAACCTCTGTATGCCTCTTTCCCTTTCTATAAAAATGAGAATCACCCTGAGTAGATAATACAAGTAAAAAATTTGGGGTGGGGGAGTAAAGCAGGAGTATAAGACTATTTTCCCCATCCCAGTTGTTAAGCTACATCCATACATAAGACCCTGCTTAGTTTTTTTCCACTGACTGAAATTTGTTAATGAAGTGATGAAATTTTGGTGCAGAGTGATCACCATTTATTAGGAGGAAGTGTTCTCAAGTTGCTGTATTCAGAAGCAAAAGGTTAAAAACTGGCTCAAAGCTGGACTAAACAAAACCTTTTACCACCTAATCCAACTCTGACTTTTTCCCACTGAAGACACAGGATTAAGGGATTTATTCAGGATCAGTTTTGGTAACAGAGCCAACACTAAAGCCCAATGTAGGCCTACTCTGCCATCTAGTCCTTGCTGACAATCAGCTAATCCTCTCTTGTTGCAGTGCTGTTTTCAACACTGGATGCATCTGAGCTTTCTGACTGGGCAGTCTGTTGTCCCTTGCTCCATGTGAGGACTGAGTAGACTTCTTAAGTTTTGTTTCAGTTGACAAAGTGTCAGTGGCTGCTCTGGGAAAATCGAGTACCTGCCTGTCCTTGCTTCCCTCTGTCCCACACTCTGGGACACTAAACATACAGCTGTCTAGATTGTTGTGCCAAGAATATGCTCTGCAGTAGTCTCAATTCAAAGCTGAAAAATTGTTTAAGAAACTGGTAGACTGGACAGTTGCAAATGATCATGGCAACAAGACTATATTATCACATTATAGTCATTTTTTGAGAACTGAAATAATCTTGACCTATTCAAAATAATTTCTACAAAAAGTACTCAGAAAAGGATGATGCTAAAACAAACTATGGAAAATTCAGGGAGGTATTTTTATCCCTGATTTAATCACACTGATGAATGATCTTCTTATTCTTGTTTTATTATATTGAATTTCAGATTGATAAATTCAGAATTAGTTTATATTAAAAACCTCAATGTCCAGGTTTTACATCTTCCCTAGGAAATGGTTCATAGGATAATAAATTTAAGAAATGTTTCTTCTTCCAAATGTTCCCCTGCCCCCTTGTCGTTGGAAAGATGAGGAAAGGTGAACAGTGTGTGTCCACCTTTGCAACATGACTTGTTTTAATAATCAGATCAGGTACTTGAAGAAAGAGGTTAATGACAAACTTCGGCTGCTATGAAAACTTGTAAGGAAGTGATGGCCCAAGCTTGCCTGGCTTGCCCAAATGTGAACAATTAAGCCAAGCTGCTTCAGATTAGAAGCATCTAAGGAGGTTTCAAATACACCATTCCTGAAATGTATTTTAGCTTTAGGATTTCAGATTTAGTCATTCTTTCCCCCACTTAGTCTGGGCCGTTGTGACAATCATTCAGTAGAATATCTCTTCTCGGCTATATAGCACTGATTTACTTTTTGCTGACTTTTTACCATGAATTGCTAGAAGACACTGGAATAGCTAGCAAAGAAATCACAGTCTACTGGTTGTTTAACAGTATAGACTGCCAGGGTTCAAACAAAGGCTATGTGACCTCAAACCTAAGCATCAGATGTTTTCTTCTGTAAAGGTGTTAATAATTAATGCCATCCGTTGCCCCAGGGTTGTCATGAAGTTTAGTTGATATGTGACAGCTTGTATTAGGCAAGGGCTTAATGAGTGTAAGCACCTATTTAAAAAAAAAATATATATATATATATATATAAAATCAATCAAAGATATGTAGTACTTGGGGTAATTGAGCTCTTCTAATTCCCAAGGTGGGTGGAGCCTCACAGGATAGTTTGGGAGTGACTCTTAAAGGTAAGACTGTTAGCTAACTGATCAAACTCCTTTTAGACCTATCCTCCTTTTAGTCTTAGAAATTTAATGGTCCCTGTTTGGTAATTAATGGAAACTAACACCGCATGAGAGTGGTGCTCTTTAAGTAGGTAGGTTTGAATCCCAAAGCCCTTGGTCTTTGTACACTGCCCCTACAAGGAAGAGGCAGCTGATTAGTAACTGATAATCCTTTTCCTTCAATATTTGTGATGATTCTAAAAAGAGAGCAGAAGTATAATAAACAGGCAGTCATGATTAAAGTCCTCTCTACCTAGTTCTTAAATGTAAATGTTCTTAATGTAAACTGAAAGATTGATGAGCTTTGAATTTTTCCCTACTACATTGATAACATGATTTAAATCATAAAATGTCATCAGTTGGTGGCTGAATAAATTGGTACAACATATTGGCAGTTTTGCTGCTTTTATTGACTACGCCAAAGCCTTTGACTGTATGGATCACAACAAATTGGAAAATTCTTAGAGATGAGAATACCAGACCACCTGACCTGCCTCCTGAGAAATCTGTATGCAGGTCAAGAAGCAACAGTTAGAATGGGACATGGAAAAATTGACTGGTTCCAAATTGAGAAAGGAGAACTTCAAGGCTGTATATTGTTACCCTGCTTATTTAACTTATGTGCAGGCTACGTCATGTGAAATGCCGGGCTGGATGAAGCATAAACTGGAAGCATATTTGCCGGGAGAAATATCAATAACCTCAGATATGCAGATGACACCACCCTTATGGCAGAAAGTGAAGAGGAACTAAAGAGCATCTTGATGAAAGTGAAAGAGGAGAGTGAAAAACTGGCTTAAAGCTCAACATTCAGAAAACTAAAATCATGGCATCTGGTCCCATCACTTCATGGCAAATAGATGGGGAAACAGTGACAGACTATTCCTTGGGCTCTAAAATCACTGCCGGTAGTGACTGCAGGCATGAGATTAAAAGACAATTGCTCTTTGGAAGGAAAACTATGACAAACCTAGACAGCATATTAAAGAAAGCCAAGCACTGAAGAATTGATGCTTTTGAACTGTGGTATGGGAGAAGACTCTTGATAGTTCCCTGGACTTCAAGACCAAACCAGTCCATCCTAAAGGAAATCAGTCCTGAATAATCATTGGAAGGACTGATGCTGAAGCTCCAATACTTTGGTCATGTGATGCGAAGAACCTATTCATTTGAAAAGACCCTGATGCTGGGAAAGATTGAAGGTGGGAGGAGAAGGGGATGACAGAGGATGAGATGGTTGGATGGCATCACCAACTCTTTGGACATGAGTTTGAGCACACTCTGGGAGTTGGTGATGGACAAGGAAACCTGGTGTGCTGCAGTCCATGGGGTTGCAAAGAGTCGGACACAACCGAGCGACTTAACTGAACTACTAGTTCCCAAGCATTGTTGTAAGTTTTGAGAATCCAGTCATGAACAAAATAATGTCTTTACATGCATGCATCCTACTTTGTAGTAAAGGAAAGCAGACAGTGAAGAGTAAGTTATAAGGAATACAGCAATGTGGATATATGATAAAACCTTCATTAATTCCTTCACCTAAATAGTGTTTTTGGAGTGCTATCTATATGCTTATCTGGTTTCTAAAGAGAAGGGATAACAATGATCAGAATCTAGTTCCTGGCACCCACAGCTTCTATTCTAGAGGGAAGACTGCATAGTAAGTGCTGTGACAGGACATCACATGGAGAAGTCTCTAATCCAAACTCAGGAGGGCCTGCTGCTGCTGCTGCTAAGTCACTTCAATCGTGTCCGACTCTGTGTGACCCCATAGACAGAAGCCCACCAGGCTCCCCTGTCCCTGGGATTCTCCAGGCAAGAACACTAGAGGACAAAAAAGTATATACTCTTGAGCAAGTTAATTTCTCTAAGCTTCTTTGGTAAATTAAACATAATCATTGTGAGGATTGTGAATGTATACTGCATACAGTTGAATGAACAGTAGTACTAGTTGAGCTCATAGTAGTTTTAAAAATTAAACTGTCAGTTGTCATCAACCAGAACAATCACTGGAGTACACAAAGGCCTTTCCAGTATATCATCTGATTCACGCAGTATCCTCGGGTGTGTTGTGTGTGTGCTCAGTCACTGAGTCATGTCCCATTCTTTGTAACCCCATGAACTGTAGCTTGCCAAGCTCCTCTGTCCATAGGATTTCCCAGGCAAGAATGCAGGAGTGGGTTGCCATTTCCTACTCCAGGGGATCTTCCCCACCCAGGGATTGAACCGCTGTCTCTTGCATCTCCTGCATGGGCAGGCAGATTCTTTACCACTGCACCACCAGTGGGTATAAATGAAACATACCCTTTAATTGGGTTTCACTACTCTCCCCAACCCCTGCATACAGCTCAGCTGCTGGAGCTGAAAGCTATACTGGGTGGAAGTTTGGAAACACAAGAATGAGAAAGGTTGTATCCTGGGTAATCTTGAAGGTTGAATAGAGACCAATCACTTGGACTCTGCACCAGTGGTCCTGACCCCAGTGAATTCACAATCTGACTTGTCATTTTCCTTGGCTTTGGAATTCATAATGTGATTTCTTTACTTGTGAGATTTCCTTTCCTAATGTGCTTTACTGATTCCAGAATTAAAAGTGTGCATTTCCGGAGCTTACTCTGGCCAGGTCCCAAGAGGAAGTGGCTAGCAGCCACTAAGAAGCCAGGAGGTGATTAAAAATCACCTGGTGTGCTGACAGTCTGTACGTCCATAGTTATCAAGAGAAGGTTTGTAATAGTTCTGGTCATTGTGGTCTATCTTTCCCTATCTTTTTTTTTTCCCCCTTGAAACCAAAGCAAAAGTGTGTGCCTGCTAAGTCGCTTAAGTCATGTCCGACTCTTTGCAACTCGTGGACTCCCCAGGCTCATCTGTCCATGGGATTCTTCGGGCAAGAACACTGACTGAAGTGGGTTGCCATTTCCTTCTCCAGGAGATCTTTCCCAGCCAGAGATCGAACCCATGTCTCTTGCATCTCTTGCACTGGCAGGTGGGTTATTTACCACTAGTACCACCTGGGTGCTTTCGTGTTATGCTATGCTTACTCAGTCGTTCAGTCGTGTCCGACTCTTTGTGAACCCATGGACTGTAGCCCGCCAGGCTCCTTTGTCCATGGGATTCTCCAGGCAAGAATACTAGAGTGGGTTGCCGTTCCCTCTTCCAGGGATCTTCCTAACCCACGGATTGAACCCAGGTCTCCTGCACTGCAGGTAGATTCCTTACCGTCAGAGCCACTAGGGAAGCCCAAGAATACTGGAGTGGGTATCCTAAGCCTTCTCCAGGGGATCTTCCCGACCCAGGAATGAAACCAGGGTCTGCTTTTGTGTTAGGCCCTTTTTATATATACTTTTCAGCACGGGAACTTTAGATGCTAAGAATGAGCATAAACAAGGACCGCCCTGCAATGCAGGGGATGCAGGGATAGGGTCGATCCTTGGATGGGGAACTAACACGCCACATGCATGGAGCAACTAAGCCAAAAAAACCCAAAAACCAACCCTTGGCAGTCCTTGTTCCACAAGGAAATATCCCCCATGATGCAATGACCATCTCGTGTGCCACAATTAAGACCTGATACAGCCAAATAAATCAGTTAACTTTAAAACATGAGCATAAACAGGCCTGCAGCAGACAGCTGTGAGCTTAACCTACCTGCGCCCCAGCCCTTCCACACCTCTCCCCAATCCCACCCCCACATTCCTCTTTGGTTGCCCAAATATTTAGACTTGACTTACTGTTTCTCCTTACAGTACCCTCCTTTTCTCTGCCACAGGCTTCATTTTTAACAGCCTCCCTGTCAGTTCTTACCACCTTCAATCCAGCCTCAACACTGCTGCTAAAATGACTTTTCTAAAAAGGCCAGATTTTCAGCTGCCTTTATAACCTCAAAGCAATAAAGATAATAAAAATCATTAATCACTCACTCTGCTTTAAATCCTGTAATTTGAGGATAAAGTCCAAAGTCCCTAG
This sequence comes from Moschus berezovskii, assembly GCF_049115385.1. Classification (NCBI taxonomy): domain Eukaryota; kingdom Metazoa; phylum Chordata; class Mammalia; order Artiodactyla; family Moschidae; genus Moschus; species Moschus berezovskii. The sequence continues at coordinate 92,379,197 of NC_142463.1, read as the reverse complement.
CATGACCCATAGGGCCCTTCTTAATTAGCTTCTGCATCAGTCCTCAGCCCGCACCCTGCTCCCGCAGCCCAACTGAATTACTTAGTTCTTTAACTAAAACCTTGTTTCAGACCCCTGCCTTCCTAAATGCTAATGCCTAGAAGCCCCTCCCTCCTTCCTCCTCAGCACCAACTCCTATCTGACTTTTGAAACTTGGTTCATGCCTGCTTTTACAGGGGGCCTTATCTGAGTCCCCAAATCGTTTTTGTTGTGCTGCTGATCTGTTTTTTTTTTTTTAACTGAATGAAGGATTCTTTAAATTCTATAGTGCATTGTTGTTCAGTTGCAAAGGCATATATCTATTAGCGACCCCACAGACTGCTCTATGCCAGGCTTCCCTGTCCTTCACTATCTCCCAGAGTTTGCTCAAATTCATTGTGTCGATAATGCCATCCAACAATCTCAGTCAACCCCTTCTCCTGTCTTCAGTCTTTCCCAGCATCAGGGTCTTTTCCAATGAGTCAGCTCTTTGCATCAGGTGGCCAAAGTATTGGAGCTTCAGCTTCAGTCCTTCCAATGAATATTCAGGGTTGATTTCCTTTAGGATTGACTGATTTGATCTCCTTGCAGTCCGAGGGACTCTCAAGAGTCTTCAGCGCCACAGTTCAAAGGCATCGGTTCTTCAGTGCTCAGATGTGTCCCAACTCACATCTGTACATGACACCGGAAAAACCATAGCCTTGACTAGACGGACCTTTGTTGGCAAAGTAATGTCTCCGCTTTTTAATATACTGTCTAGGTTGGTCATAGCTTTCCTTCAAAGAAGCAAGCGTCTTTTATATGCATTCACAGTGATTCTGGAGCCCAGGAAAATAAAATTTGTCACTGTTTCCACTTCTTCCCCATTTATTTGCCATGAAGTAATGGGACCAGATGTCATGATCTTAGTTTTTTACAAGTTGAGTTTTAAGTCAGCTTTTTCACTCTTTCACCCTCATGAAGAGGCTCTTTATTTCCTCTTTGCTTTCTGCCATTATAGTGGTATCATCTGTGTATCTGAGGTTATTGCTGTTTCTCCCGGCAGTCTTGATTCCAGCTTGTGATTCATCCAGCCCAGCATTTTGCATGATGTACTTCGCATAGAAGTTAAATAAGTAGGGTGACAATATACAGCCTTGGCAAACTCCTTTCTCAATTTTGAACCATTCTGTTGTTCCATGTCTGGTTCTGACTGTTGCTTTTTGACCTGCATAGGGGTTTCTCAGGAGGCAGGTAAGGTGGTCTGGTATTTCTATTCCTTTGGAATTTTCCACAGTTTGTTGTGATCCACACAGTCAAAGGCCTTAGCATAGTCAACGAAGCAGAAGTAGACATTTTCCTGGAATTCCTTGCTTTCTCTATGATCCAACGGATGTTCGCAATTTGATCTCTGGTTCCTCTGCCTTTTCTAAATCCAGCTGGTACATCTGTAAGTTCTCAGTTCATGTACTGTTGAAGCCTAGCTTGAAGGATTTTGACTATTACCTAGAAAGCATGTGAAATGAGCACAGTTTACAGTAGTTTGAGCATTCTTTGGCATTGCCCCTCTTTGGAACTGGAATGAAAACTGACCTTTTCCAGTCCTGTGGCCACTGCTGAGTTTTCCAAATTTGCTGAAGTATTGAGTGCAGCATTTTAATAGCATTATCTTTTAGGATTTGAAATAGCTGAGCTGGAATTCCATCACCTCCACTAGCTTTGTTTGTAGTAATGCTTCCTAAGGCCCACTTGACTTCACATTCCTGGATGTCTGGCTCTAGATGTGTGACCACACCATCATGGTTATCCAAGTCATTACAACCTTTTTTGTATAGTTCTTCTGTGTTTTCTTGCCACCTTTTCTTAATCTCTTCTACTTCTGTTAGGTCCTTGCTGTTTCTCTCCTTTACTGTGCCCATCCTTGTATGAAATATTCCCTTGATGTCCCCAATTTTCTTGAAGAGATCTCTAGTCTTTCCCATTCTATTGTTTTCCTCTATTTCTTTGCATTGCTCACACAAGAATGCTTTCTTGTCTCTCATTGCTATTCTCTGGAACTCTGCATTCAGTTGGGTATATTTTCCCCTTTCTCCTTTGCCTTACATGTGTCTTCTTAACTATCCTTAAGGCCTCCTCAAACAACTACTTTGCCTTCTTGCATTTCTTTTTCTTTGGGATAGTTTTGGTCACTGCATCCTATACAATGCTAGGATGAACCTTCATCCATGGTTCTTCAGGCACTCTGTCTACCAGATCTAGCCCCTTGAATCTATTCATCACCTCCAGTGTATAATCATAAGGGATTTGATTTAGGCCAAACCTGAGTGGCCTAGTGGTTTTCCCTACTTTCTTCAATTTAAGCCTGAATTTTGCAAAGGAAGCTCACAATCTGAGCCACAGTCAGCACCAGGTCTTGTTTTTCCTGACTGTATAGAGCTCCATCTTTGGCTGCAAAGAATATAATCAGTCTGATTTCATTATTGACCATCTGGTGATGTCCATGTGTAGAGTTGTCTCTTGTGTTATTGGAAGAGGATGTTTGCTATGACCAGCATGTTCTCTTGACAAAGCTCCATTAGCCTTTGCCCTGCTTCATTTTGTACTCCAAGGCCAAACTTGCCTGTTACTCCAGGTATCTCTTGCATTTCTACTTTTGCATTCCAATTCCCTATTTTTTTTTTTTTTGAAATGAACAGAGGAAAATTTATGCGTCGAACCTGGACTGGTCACTTATGATAATATACATGCTACAATTCCATTCTCCCCAGTCATTCCACCTTCACCCTCTCCCACAGAGTCCCAAAGACTGTTCTAAATGCCTATGTCTCTTTTGCAGTCTCTTATACAGGGTTCAGGTTACCATTTTTCTAAATTCCATATATATGCGTTAATATACAGTATTGATGTTCTTCTTTCTGGCTTACTTCACTCTGTATAATTGGCTCCAATTTCATCCACCTCATTAAAACTGATTCAAATGCATTCTTTTTGATGGCTGAGAAATACTCCATTGTGTATATGTACCAAAGCTTTCTTATCCATTCATCTGCAGATGGACATCTAGGTTGCTTCCATGTCCTGGCTATTATAAACAGTGCTGCAATGAACATTGGAGTACATGTGTCTCTTTCAATTCTGGTTTCCTCGGTGTGTATGCCCAGGAGTGCGATTGCTGGATCATATGGCAGTTCTATTTCCAGTTTTCTGAGGAATCTCCACACTGTTCTCCATAGTGGCTGTACTAGTTTGCATTCCCACCAGCAGTGTAAGAGGGTTCCCTTCTCTCCACAATTCCCTATTTTAAAAAGGACATCTCTTTTGGGTGTTAGTTCTAGAAGGTCTAGAATTTTGTCTTCATAGAACTGGACAGCCTCAGCTCTTTGGCATTAGTGGTTGGGGTACAACTTGGGATTACTGTGATTTTGAATGGTTTGCCTTGGAAATTAATTGAGATCATTCTCTTGTTTTTGTGGTTGCACCCAAGTACTGCATTTCGGACTCTTTTGTTGACTATGGGGGTTACTCCATTTCTTCTAAGGGATCCTTGCCCACAGTAGTAGATATAATGCTCTTCTGAATTAAATTTGCCCATTCCCATCCATGTTAGTTCACTGATTCCTAAAATGTTGATGTTCACTCTTGCCATCTTCTGCTTGACCACCTCCAATTTACCTTGACTCATAGACCTAACATTTCAGGTTTCTATGCAATATTGTCTTTATAACATCAGACTTGACTTTAGTGCCAGACACATCCACAGCTGAGCGTTGTCTCTACTTTGGCACAGCTCTCTTTCTGGAGCTATTTCTCTCCTTTTGCCTAGTAGCATACTGGATGCCTACTGACTTGGGGGCGAGGGGCTCAACTTCCAGTGTCATATCTTTTTGCCTCTTCATACTGTTCATTGGGTTCTTGAGGCAAGAATACTTAAGTGATTTGTCATTCCCTTTTCCAGTGGGCCGCGTTTTGTCATAGCTTCATTGAATTACACAAGCCCCTTTGCCACGACAAGTCATTCATGTGATCATTTTGGTTAGCCCTGTGTGATTGTGGTTTTCGCTCTGGAGGCTGTGGGATTGTAGTTCTTGCTTCTTCTGTCTGCCCTCTGATGGATGAGGATAAGAGGCTTGGGCAAGGTGTCTGATGGGAGGGACTTGCAATGGGGAAATCTGGGTCGGCAGAGCCAAACTCAGTAAATCTTTAATCCAATTGTCTGCTGAAGGGTGGGGCTGAGCTCCCTCCCTGTTGCTTGTCCTGAGGCAACCCAGCCCTGGAGTCTACAGGCTCTGTGGTAGGGCTATTGGTGAACTCCAAGGGGACTTATGCCAACATGTGCCTCCCAGGACAGATGCTACTAGGACCCCTGTCCCTGCGGCAGGCCACTCTTGACCCACGCCTCTGCAAAAGACCCTCAAACATTCACAGGCAGGTCTGGCTTAGTCTGTTGTGGGGTCACTGCTCCTTTCCCCTGGGTCCTAGTTTCCACAAGGTTGTGTTTGTGTCCTCCAAGAGTCTCTGTTTCCCCCAGTCCTGTGGAAGTTCTGTAATCATATCCCACTGGCCTTGAAAGTCAGATTCCCGGGGGATTCCCAGTCCTTTTGCTGGATCCCCAAGCTGGGAAGCCTGATGTGAGACTCAGAACTGTCACAATAGTGGGAGACTTTCTTTGGTATTACTGTTCTCCAGTTTGTGGGTCGCCCATCTGACAGGTCTAGGATTGGATTTTATCATGCCTGCACCCCTCCTACTGTCTCTTCTTCTTTGTCTTTGTTTTTTTTTTTTTTTTTTAAAGAAAAAAAATAATAAACTAAAAAATTTAGGTGGTGCTAGGTGAACTTTTTCAGGACGCTAAATAAAAATTTTATGAAATACTATTTTCTCGTTTGAGTCTAAAATGACTAATAGCGTAGCACTGCATTCCTCCCTTCTCTGGGTTCTCAAACCACATATCCCAGTAAAGGTATCTGCAAACGCCCCGTCAGATGGGTGACCCGCCTCCGAACACAGGAAACCCGGTGGCTCTGTGCGGCAGCCGCAGCCGCCCGCTCGCCCGCAGCCCCTACCTCCGGGCTGCCCCCGAAGCCCGCGCTGAGAAGGACCGGCTCGCACGGCGGCGGTGACGCGTCCCGGGAGCCCAGAGCGCCCGCGCTTTCCACCGCGCACATTCCAACTGTCTCTGACTGGGGCCCGAGCGGCCCTCAGAGCCCTCTCAGGCCTCTGCGCTCTCCGGCCCCGCCGGACTCGCGGCCACGCGCAACCCGCCCTCAGGCGCTCGGCGGGCGCCCGGTCACACCCCGCGTGGAGTCGGCCCACCCGCGGCCCCCAACCCGCAGGCCGCGCACCGCCGCCCGCCAACGGCCGCTGACGCGCTCGGCCTGCCGGCTTCTCTTCTTTGTCTTTGGAAGTGGGTTCCAGCATCCTCCTTAAGATGGTTCTTCAACAGCTAGTTGCCATTTTGGTGCTCTCTCAGGAGGAGATGAGCGCTTTACAATCTAAAGAAGTTTCACACATACGATTTCATATAATCCCTTCTTAATAACACGTTTTTTCCTCCTACCCCTATATCGCCCTCTTTCCCCACGGGTAGCGGGCCGAAGTTGTTCTCTGTGTCTGTGAGTCTGTTTTTTTGTTTTATTCACAAGTTTACTGTAATTTTAAGATTCCACATACAAATGATAACATATAGTATGTCTCTATTTCACTTAGTATAACACCCTCCAAGTCCATCCATATTGCTGCAGATGGGAAAATTTCATTCTTTTTTATGACTGAATAGTATTCCACTGTGGGCTTCCTAGGTGGCTCAGTGGTATAGAATCTGCCTGCCAATGCCAGACGTGCAGGTTCAATCCCTGGGTCCGGAAGATCCCCTGGAGGAAGAAATGGCAACCCACTCCAGTATTGTTGCTTGGATAATCCCATGGACAGAGGAGCCTGTCAGGCTATAGACTGTGGGGTTGCAAAGAGCCCGACAGGACTTACTGACTAACAGCAGGACCAGCCATGAGTATTCCACTGTGTGTGTGTGTGTGTGTATGTGTGTGTGTATGTGTATGTATACACACCTACTTCTTTATCCATTCTTCTGCTGATAGACACTTAGATTGCTTCCGTATCCTTTTTTTTTAGTTTTTTGGTCACTGCATATGGCATGTAGGATCTTAGTTACCTGATCAGGGATTGAAATCTCACCCCCTGCAGTGGAAACTCAAAGTCTCAGCCACTAGACCGCCTGGGAAGTCACCATATCTTGACAGTTGCAAATAATGTTATTATATACACTGGGATGCATGTATCTTTTCAAATTAGTACTTTTTTTCAGACATATAGCCAGTGAACTCCGGGAGTTGGTGATGGACAGGGAGGCCTGGCATGCTGTGATTCATGGGGTCACAAAGAGTTGGTCACGACTGAGCGACTGAACTGACTGACTGACTGATGGTAGTTCGATTTTTGTTTTTCTGAGAAGCCTTCATACTGCTTTCCACAGTGGCTGCCCCAATTTGTTTTTGAGTGTCTTTCTGTCTACAGTGCAGTTAGAGCATGGATCTTAGTATCAAATCCCAGGTCTCTGGGTACAGAGTGCAGACAGACCACTGATTATCTCTCGGTCCTTAAGCAAGTTACTTAACCTCTAGGCTTCAGTTCCTATATCTATAAAATGGGGCTAATAAATAGAACTTACCTTATAGGGCTGCTATGAGAATTAAATACAACAACTATAAAACCTTTGGCATACTTTCTGACACAGAATAAATACTCAATACCTATTTTCACTGCCTCTGTCACAAATAATGACCACTGAAGCATAATTTTCAAAGTGGTAAAATCAAGCCTCTCATAGAGAAATAATAAAATTAACATGTTTATATAACTCATTAATTAAGGAAAGAATCAGTAAGATCTTACAACTTTTAAATGTGAATTGGACTTATAGAGACTTATCTCTCCTGAGAGTCCCTTGGACTGCAAGGAGATCAACCCTGAATATTCACTAGAAGGACTGATGCTGAAACTCCAATACTTTGGCGACCTGATGCAAAGAGCCAACTCCCTGATGCTGGGAAAGATTGAAGGCACAAGAGGGGAGGGCGACTGAGGATGAGGTGGTTAGATAGCATCACCGACTCAATGGACACGAATTTGAGCAAACTGTTGCAGACAGTGGAAGGAAGTGGCGTGCTGCAGTCCATGGGGTCGCAAAGATATAGACATGACTCAGTGACTGAACAACAACAAATTCTCTACTGGACAAAACTCATTTGCATGGCCTTGAACAGAAACAGTTTGTATCGCACATCAGACGGGAAGCGTGTGCACCATCAGCCCTCTACAAGTTAGTCTCCATCACTGCAGAGTTATAAAATGGCCCAGCAAAAGATAATCAGCTGTGCAGTTAGTTCCCTAGAGGATCAGACCGCCTGGAGTCCTGGACAACTCGGAGCACTCCACTGAAGGAGCATCCAGTGAGCCTTTGCCCATTTCAAAGCTGGTTGTAGTTTTCCCAGCACTGCAGTGCATGGCACACATCAGTTTGCTTTTCTAAACCTGTACCAGACTGTGAGTTCCTTGAGACAGAGGGAATTACATGCAAAGTTGTTGAGCCCTTTTGATTTGAGCTGGGTAGAGAAAGAGAAAGCAACATTTCTTCTGGAGAAAAGCACCCAGAGAGACCTGTGTTGGCACCAAGGTAGACACGACTGGCAAGCGTGTGTGAGACAGAGCATGTACAAGGCCCTGGGTTAGACTAGGAACATAGGAAAGCGGAGGAGGGCCAGTCTCTGCCTGATGAGGGCAATAATAGAAAACCAATGCTTACAACACAGCGTGATGAGGACCCTAAAAATCCAGAAGGCTGACCTTCAGGAACTTGAGTGAATTACCAGCAACATGTTCCAACCCAGGTCTGATAAAGGGACAAACACAGGAGATCCTGTGAAGCCTATGCACAGCCTCAGAGAAATGAATATAAAAGCATCTGTGTTCTACACCCATTGTTAGGCTCCCTCCCTTCCTACCTTTTGGCTGAACTTCTGCTGGCAGACCTGTGGTTGTGGAGAATTAACATCCGCGTTATCTCAGATCTCTAGGAATGTAAGTCCTCATTACAGGCATAGGCAATCCAGCAGCACTCCCCACGTCTCACAGGCAACTAGCACGTTTGGAGTCATTGCTAAGAAATTGGTGTCTACCTGTGGAAAGAGGGGATGTTGAAAGAGGGACGAGTCAACAATGAAGACTTGTTTCCCCCTGGAACATCTCTGTGAGGCATGATTATGCTTGTGATGTGACAGCACTTATTTGCTGAATCTGTAAAAGAATGAATGGATAAACAAGTGAAGACTCCAGAGGAAAATCTGTCCAGGGAGAGGGGCTAGTCCACTGGCTGCCCGCGCATGTCGTCAGCAAGACTGGTGTCCTTTAAATACTAAAGGAATTAGTATTTAAGCATCAACCAACTGCTTTGATTTACTTTTCTCCTCACAGGACAATCCTTTGGCTTTCTCTGTACTCTTAGCTGCCTAACAGGAAAGGGTATGCTGGCAGGAGGGCTTTCCTGATGGCTCAGTGGTAAAGAATCCACCTGCCAAAGCAGGAGATGCAGGTTCCATCTGGGTCAAGAAGTTCCCATGGAGGAGGAAATGACAACCTACTCCAGTATTCTTGCCTGGAGAATACCATGGGCAGAAGAGCCTGGTGGGCTAACAGTTCATGGGGTCACAAAAGAGTTGGACGTGACTTAATGACTAAACAACAACAAATGCTGGCAGGCACATTCAATCTGAGTGCCCACGACGCTCCCCCTATGAATTCTGGCACATACGTGAGCCTCAAATCTCTGTCAGGCTCCTCTCAGGCTTCATTCAACCCTGGGGGACAGACAAAGAACAAACCACCACAAGTTCACCAAAGTGGTGCCACCAGAGTCCGCCTCCTGCGTCACGGGCCTGGTGGCACCTCCCCTCACCATCCCCATCTTTCGACTTTGCTCTGATCACTGAAGTGTTTCTCCAGACACTGTTGATGGTCTTTAACCCTGGGAGGTGACTGACGTGGAGCCCCAACAGCTGGCCTCTTGGCAGCCCCCTGCCCCTCACATCCCACATCTTGGGGCCGGGCCCCCAAGAACCAGAGCTGCTTGTGCTTCCCAGGAGGGAACAGACAGCATGGGGACCTGCTCAGGACTGGCCATGGGAGTCAGCCCAGCCCACAGCCTGAAAGCTCACCCCGTTTCCTCCCACACCCGGCAACATCTTCACCAGGCAGGATGGTGCAGGGGGCTCAGGGCTCAGGAATACCTGGGTTTCGAGCCTGGCCCTACCACTCACCAGCTGTGTGGCTCTGGGAAGACCACTTTGCTTCCCTGTGCCTCAGTTTCCCCATCTGTGAAATATGGATGACAATGGTCATTATCAGTTGGAGTTCAGTGCAGGAAATAGGAACCACTCGAGGTGTTTTGAGCAAAGTGACTTGAAACGGGGCTAGATGCTTATGGGATGGTTGGATGGGGGAGGGGAGGAGGTAAGGCTGAGTCTTTGAAGAGGAAGGTGGGCCAATGGAGGTTGCCACTGGCAACCTGCCGTTCTCAGTTCAGGATACACTGACCTGGCTGTGACCCAGGGAGAAGGCAGCGGCTCCACTGCTGCTGCTAGTAGTGGGGACCGCACACTGGACACGCTGTCAGAAAAGATGCCCATCTGTGTGACCCTGCTTGCCAAAAAGGAGCAGCCAAAGCAGCAGGAAGGCGGTCTCTGGTTCCCTTCCACCCTCCAAATCCCATGTGAGGGTCTCAGCATGCACCCACCACTCCCGAAGAAGTGAGTCTGGGAGGTGAGGCTTTAGCTTTCCCCTTCTAAAGGACAGGAAACAGGTGGGAACGGATTCTGGGTGCTACTTAACCATGTGAGGATTAACCGCATTTATGCCAGGAGGCACCCTCCCAGGTCCTGGGCTCTGGCAAATGTTACAATGGTTATGGCTACATGCCTGCCATGTGCAAGCGCTGGGCCAGGCCCTGGACATACAGCAGTGAACGAAGCAGGGCCAGATCCTGAAGTAGTGAGGAGAGTCCAGGGGGAGCAAACACTGGGATCATGAAGGTAAGGAGTTGGTGCAAAAGTGTTCTGTAAAGGCCTGGGAGCACAGGGAGCTGGGAGAGCAGGGAGGGGGTACCCAGGCCAGGACTGATGGGGTGGGGAGGGCAGAGGGGTACGTGCCAGTTCCCAGTAGCAGCGGAATCTAACATGAGGCTTGGAGGAGAGCTACAAATTAACCAGACTAAGCAGGAGGAAATAGGGTGTGTGTTTGTGTGTGTATATGTGTGTGTCTATGCTAATTTCCACCTTGAGGAAGCATATACATATACAAAACCCTGGAAGATAAAAAAGAGTGCTTGGCATTCCCCGCTGGTGGACAGTTAAGTCTGACCAGTGCCCACAGTGGGGGCGGGGCGCGTATAAGAAAGGAGAAGAAAGCAGGTGCATGGAGCTTCACATGTCATTTTTGGAAGAATTTGAGCTTTATCTTGTAGGCAATGGGGATGCCCACTGTTGTTTAGTTGCTGTGTCCAGCTCTTTCAGACCTGGGTAGACTGTAGCCCACCAGGCTCCTCTGTTCATGGCATCTCCCAGGCAAGAATACTGAACTGGGTTGTCATTTCCTTCTCCAGGGGATCTTCCCGACCTGGGGATCAAACCCACATTCCCGCATTGGCAGGCCAGCCACCAGGGAAGCGCGATGGGCACACAGAGTAGAGTTTAAGCAGGGAGGCGGGTCTCCCATTCTGGTTTCCGTGCTAGCACGTCGATGCATTTTGTGCAAGCAGTTGGAAGCGGGGGTTTCAGGTATGATGTTACAGTGGTCTGGGCTGGAAATAGGGTTGCCAAGAAGAGGACAACAGAAGAGGCTGAGCAGATTCAGTCCCGTTTACAAGGCAGAGTGAAGAGAGTAGGGTGGGAGTGGGAACAGGGAGAAACCCAGGGTGGCTGCCAGGTTTCAGCAGCAGGCACACCTGGAAGGGTGGGGCCCCCATCAACTCCTGGCACCTGATCCTGGGTGGTGCCCACCTACAGGCTCCTGCCTGTAGACTGAACTCACATAAGGCCCCTTCCCTCCCATCAACCTTAGTGGCTGTATGCAATTCAGTTCCAGCAACATTTATTAACCAGCTATTATGTGCTATGAACCAGGGAGGCATCTCCCTACCTCACCTAAGGGAGTTTTAACTGGATATCTGAGACACTCCAGAGCAGAGAGAAGGAGAAAGCTGTACATACAAGTTACAATTTAGGAAAGCCTAAGTTCAGGCCATTTTCTCTTCCTCCTACCGCCAAAGGGACTTGACCCCTGACCTCTGACCCTCATGATAGGAAAGGTACAAGGGACATCAGCACAGCCTTACACAGAGCTCCTGGGCCCCCAGCTTCTACTGGGGTCAAGCAATGGAGACAGATGCTACCTCTGGTTTCCTTCTCCTCTGAAAGTTCTATGTTCCTCCTGCTGTGAGATCCTTGATCAAAGGACAGGCCCACCATCCAACAGACTCGGCCTTTGGAATCAAGGCATTTCCCCAGAGGCTCTTTTCAACAGAGAGCCATGAATCCACTCCTGTTGTAATATGGTACCTTCTGAGCGATTCACTATCACAGTTCGGCAGTGCAGGCAAATTACAGGCTGGCTTTGGTCAGAGCCTAGAAGAGAAGCCTGGAGCCATCCAGCCTACATGGGTCTGGGCATTGGAAAATAACGACAGTGTTACCGAACTGAACTTGGGTCTGCTTGCTCATGGCATAGCAAAGCCAACTGACTAACTCCAAGTTGTGATGAAGGCAGGGACAGCGTTTACTGCAGGGCCCAGCAAGGCGGAGAGGTGGCTTGAACACTCAAAAGAGCCAAACTCGCAGATGGCCTTCATGGAAGTATTTTTAAAGGCAACATTTGGGGTGAAGGGCTGCAGGGTGCATGACTTTCTTCTGACTGGCTGGTGATGAGGTAACAGGGTGATAATTCTGGTTCCTACCAGTCCAGATCTGCGTGCTTGCGCTCAGCTTGACCTCCACTTGAGTAGGGGTATCAGTTCCTGCAAAACAACTCAAAGATACATGTCAGATTGCTATACATCGGGACTCTGATTTATCACTCAACTGTTGTCTCTTGGCTGCTTTTCCTTTATTTCAGCATTCCCTCACCTCCCTGGTCAGTAACTGGTTGAATCTACTCAGGCCTAGAAGACTAAGGCCCTTTCCTACAAAAAGTGGAAAGGCTTTTTGTAGCTGGGAGACCCCTGCTGGGTTTCACTTCACTTTTTTCTTTGATAATTCTCAATCCTGAAGGGAACACATGTGTGACAAGAAAAGGAATAAAGTTTTGCATAGAGAGATTAAGCAGAGGAACTCAGTTTTGTTTTTTTTGTGTGTTTTTCTGGAGGGGTCAGTTTCGATAGTAACAGCATTTACTATTGATTTAGCATTCCACATTCCTAATTTCTAAATCTTCATAATTCTGCAATGTAATTACTGTCCCCATTTTGCAGATGCTGGAACTGAAATGAAGTGATCTGCTCATTTAAGTTCACAGGGCTGCTCGGTGGCTGAGTGGAATTTCAACCAACCCAGGACTGATGCTAATGCCTTTTTTTTTTTTTTAAGATTTATTTATTTATGGTTGTGCTGGGTCTTGATTGCTGTGCATGGGCCTTCTCCAGTTTCAGCAAGTAGGTGCTACTCTCTAGTTGCAATTTGCAGGCTTCTTATTGCAGCGCCTTCTCTTGTCGTTCTCATGGGCTCTAGAATGAGGGCTTAGTCACTGTGGTGCATGGGCTCCGTTGTCCCATGGCATGTGGTATCTTCCAGACCAGGGATCAGATCCATGTCCCCCACATTAGCAAGCAGCTTCTTTACCACTGAGCCACCAAGGAAGCCCGCTAATGCCTTCTTAATGACTACATGGCCAGTAAGTAACCAGCCAGGTTTCTGCTACTCCCCAGGGTGGTCCCATCCCGGAAGGATGCTGTTCTTTCATCTTTCTCTTGGTGGTTTGGCTGGACCTAGGAATGAGGCGCCTAGAAAGGTGTGTACAGAGCCAGGGCCAGGCCACTGGGGAGATGTCTGGACCCTCGCTCTTGTTCTCCCTCCCCCACAGGGTGTCTCCTGGCATCTCAAAGCCCTGCTCATCCAGAGGACACTGGTGACTTCCTATCCCTCTTCTTCTTTTGACTGAGAAGTTGCAGGACTTTCTCTTCTCTGCTCTGGGACACTGCCCGGGGCCTCAGCCTGCTGGCCAGAGGCTCCCATCCTGGGCTGAATTTCCACTATAATGCTCAAAGTCTGGGCTGAGACTCCAAGTTACAGCCCTCAGAGCACTTTGACACAGCAATAGCTGTGACTGGTGGGATGGGGAGGAGCCTCCAGGTCCCCCTAGCTGTCCCCCAACCCCCTTCACCCCCATCACCCATAGGGGAGGAAAAATAACTTCCCTCAACTTTTCTGAGCTCTCGACTGAGACCTCTGTAAGCAAAAAGATAAATAAGAAAGAAACCGAAGTTTATTCACATATACTTGTACACCAGGGAGATACCCAGGGGAAAAAATTAACTCTCCCAAGGGGCCTAAGCCAGCAGTTTAAACACTTCTTTCAGCCAAAAACAGAGGAAACAAAGGTGAGGGCGGGTCAGGGAGGAAGCCAGTTCTGGGCGATTACCCGGAAAAGCAGAGTAAACAAGGGGAAGGTTTGTTATGTAGATTTAAGTAAACGCCCTTTCCACAGATTTTTATAATTCTGTGATTTATAGTCAACTTCTCCACCCACTGAGGGAGACACCCTCACAAATGGAGATTTCTTTTATAAATGCACATCTCTCTCAAAAGAGTCATTTCCACTGTTTTTCAGAAGCTTCCTTTGTCTGCAGTTTCTGAAAATAATCAGCTCAAAATAATCCTTCTGCCCTGGAGGCGTATTTGAGATGGCCTATTCTCCCACTCTTCATACGCTCCTCAAACCTGGGCTCCCTGCCACTGGTTTTAGGAGAAAAAAAATGTTCTGGTCTAAAGTGAGGTCAGCGGGGTTTCTCAGGTCACAGACCTCTGCTGGGCTATGCCCTGGGGCACAAGTCAGTAACACCAAGTCCCCGAGCAGCAGGAAGAGGCAGGTTCCAGGGTCTGGCAGCGCTGTGGCATGCTAGCCCTGGGTGCTGAGCCACCACTAGAAGGCTCGGTGGGGAAGGGGGGTGTCTGCGGACCCACGAGGAAGGCCCCAATATACAATCCTGCTGGCCAGCCTGAGGGAGGTGTCCTCCACAGGCCAGCAGCCAGGCTCCTCCCTCCTCTTTCACACCCGGGGCTCCTCTAGGTGGGAAAGTTCTGAGTCCTCACCAGATGGATCTTGCTGCAGGTTCCCCTTCCTGTTTACACCAGCCTCAGACCCTAGGGAAGCAGAACAGCCCCTCTCCACGCCCTGCTCCCACTCTCCACTATATTCCTGGGGAAAACACACACCCACAACCTCTAACCTAGATAGTCACTCCCAACACAGCACAGGCATACCACACAGCCCTCAATAAACAGCAAACACCCACCCCGCCCCCCACAGGCAGCCCTGATGGAGACTCCCATGAATTCCTCGCCGCCTGAAAGCCGGCTCTGTTTCCACTCGAATCTCACACCGACTGTCTTCAAGGCTTGCCCACATGAGAAACCTGGACAGAGGGGCCAGGCTGTAGGTGGACAGGATGCTCTCCTCCACCCTACTTTCCCCAGAAGGCCTCTCCCGCGCTGCTCTCCTTTCCCGTCCCCAGCCCATCCTGGCACGCCCGGCCGCCGCCGCCGCTTAGATGCCGCAGTGTGGGGCGCCCTCGTGTGGGCGAGGGCGGCCCTGCAGCCCCACCGCTTTCCTCCGGGGGCCCCTCCCTGGCTGTCCCACAGATGTCAGGGCTCTGCACTGCCCACGTCCACTATTCCAACTGGCCTGCCTCCAAGCTACATTCCCTCCTTTTACCTCTGAACGTTTTCTCACTTATATTTTAAAATTCAAAATTCTACGCATTTTAAAACCTAGAAGTGAAGTGAAGTGAAAGTCGCTCAGTCATGTCCGACACTTTGTGACCCCATGGACTACACAGTCCATGGAATTCTCCAGGCCAGAATACTGGAGTGGGTAGCCTTTCCCTTCTCCAGGGGATCTTCCCAACCCAGAGATCAAACCCAGGTCTCTCACCTTGCAGGCAGATTCTTTACCAACTGAGCCACAAGGGAAGCCCAAGAATCCTGGAGTGGGTAGCCTATCCCTCCTCCAGCGGATCTTCCCGACCCAGGAATCGAACCGGGGTCTCCAAGACAGCTGTTAAAACCTAGACAGGTTAAAAAAGCAGAGACACGTTAGACAGCAGAGACATCACTTTGCTGGCAAAGGTCTGTCAACTACAGATTGGCACTTGCCAAGATGACTGCCGACGACTGAGCAACAAGAGCATTGGCCATCTGCCTCTGCGGAGACTAAACCCTGCACTGTCAAAACTGAGGGAGTTCAGGGTGGAGTAAAGCACTCTGTGCTCCAGGGAATCTGGTGGGACAGATCTTCAGATAGATGTTTTAGGAACAGATTTTATGATCCCAATCCTTGCATCTCCTCATAACTAGAAAAGCACTAAATCCCTTCATGGTGACATCAGGTCCTCCTGACTAGCAACAAACTTTTTATAAAATAAATGCTTAATGGTACTGAACTCCCCCTTCACCAAAACCTTATATATTGACTTTCCCCCACTGCGGCTTTGGAGCAGTCTCTCAGAGCTATCTGAGGTGCTGCCTCCCGGGCTGCAGTCCTCATTTTGCCCCAAATAAAACTTAACTCACAACTCTCAAGTTGTACAATGTTTTTAGTCGACAGGTCCATATAGTCAAAGCTATGGTTTCTCCAGTAGTCATGTACGGGTGTGAGAGCTGGACCATAAAGAAGACAGACTGCTGAAGAATTGATGCCTTCGAACTGTGGTGCTGGAGAAGACTCTTGGACTGCAAGGGGATCCAACCAGTCAATCCAAAAGGAAATCAAGCCTGAATATTCATTGGAAGGATTGATGCTGAAGCTGAAGCTCCAATATTTTGGTCACCTGATGCGAACAGCTGACTCAAAGGAAAAGACTCTGATGCTGGGAAAGATTGAGGGCAGGAGGAGAAGGGCACGACAGAGGATGAGATGGTTGAATGGCATCATCGACTTGATGGACGTGAGTTTGGGCAAACTCTGGGAGGTAGTGAAGGACAGAGAAGCCTGGCATGCTGCAGTCCTTGGGCTCGCAAAGAGTTGGACGTGACTGATTGAACAACAGTGCATTTTAAAAGACATACGTAAGAAAATATTATCTATAAAACATAATATGGTTAACACCCATGAGGCTGCAACTCAACGAGAGAGGTGAAATATCAACAACTTGCATCTTCCTTTATGTTGATCTTCATCCCATACCCTTCTTTCTCCCCAAACGAGAAGTAACCACTGTCCTAAATTTAACATTTTCTCTTGCCGTTTTTTACCCCAATTTTCCTTTTTGTGGTAAAATAAAATTTACAAAATTAGCCATTTTAAAGTTTATAGTTTGGGGCTTCCCTGGTGGTGCAGTGTCTAAGAATCCACCTTGCAATGCAAGGGACTCCAGTTCGATCCCTGGTCCAGGAAGATTTCACATGCCTAGGAGCAACTAAGCCCATGCTCCACATCCACTGAGCCTGAGCCAATGTGCTAGAGCCAGCAAGTCGAAACTGCAGAGCCTGCATGTCCTAGAGCCTGTGCTCCAAAGCAAGAGAAGGCACAACCAGAAGCCTATGCAGTGTAATGAAGGGTAGTGCCCCACCCCCACAATAGAGAAAACTCCAGTGAAGCAACGAAGACCCAGCACAGACAGAAAGAAAAATAAATAAAAAATAAATGTTTTATTTTTTTTTTGGAAAGTTCTTGCATTTAGGTTCTTGATCCATTTTCAGTTGGCATCCTGTTAGGTTCTGGTAACAGGGAGCGCTGAAGAAAAATTAAAGCGTGGAGGAGTGAAGAAAAGACTACCTCTTATCTCCATCCCTGGTTCCGTCCAGTGATTCTCCAGTGGTGGCACTTAACCCCAGGCTCCAGCCCTTTCTTCACTCCCCCAAACCTCTCACCTCCTCTCAGAGGCAGCCGTGGGTGTGCCCTGTCCTCGGAGGTCAGAGTTCCACTTCCTTAGAGCTCTTCCTCCAAGCTCCTGGGGGTCTATAAAACCCTCTCCTTACCCTTTGTTTGTCCACCCTGGAGCAGAGAGCTGCTTTCTGACTTTTATTAAGGGACTAGCTCTGCACTCCCTCTGTGTTCTTTCAGCCCTCCAGGGCATCTGCTAACAACACCCTGTATCAACTTCTCTGACTGAAGTGTAACTTCTGCTTTCCAGACTGGATCCCAGCTGATACAGTGAATATGCCATTATTTACTCACCCATTCACCTTTTGATAGATGCTGGGACTGTTTCTAACCCTACTACTGTTTCTATTTTCTACTTTTACTATTTCACTTTGAACAATGATACCAAGACAGTTTGTACATGTGTTCTGGTACACAGTCCTAATATCGCTCTATGTATATATAAGAAATAAGGTGCTGGGTATTAGGGTATACAAATGTCCCATTTAACAGGCAACTGTCAATCTGTTTCCGGTTTACACTGCATTGTATACAATAATATCCTGCTTATTCACATATCCAAATTCCACATATGCCTCTGTGTGTTTGTGGAGGGGCCCAGAGCCTGGGAGGTGAAAGAGGTTTTCATGGATCCCAGCCAACTGATAAATTTTTGTGTCCCTGGGGAAGCAAGAGGAAAGCTCACTGGCGCTCTGAATGGAGATATCTACCTTTGCATTCAGGTCTTGTGTTGATCAAAGGAGAATCACATATTTCCTCCTTATATGTAAGAAGGGGGAACAGGTACTGTGCAACTGGTAACAATTTCATGAGAGCCCTTAACAAAGAATCCTGCTGCATTTAACAAATGCTCACTAAACATTAGTTTCCTTTTTCTTTTGCTCCTCTCCTGCACTGAAGCCACTTCTTGAGAAAGTGAAAGAACATGAAAAACTCACAAACAAATCATAATTCTGATCTCCATCATTATGAACAGAGCACTCATTAATTGCTTACCCCCCACCCACCCCCAAAAAAAGGAGACAGGATTTTAAGTTTTACTTAGGGCTTCTGCGTGGAGGGAGGTGCTCCATTCAGAGCTTCAGTGAGCCCTCCTCGGGTGAGACTAGTCTCTTGCTTCCCCAGGGTTGCAAAAAGTCGGACAGGACTGAGCACTTTCACTTTTCTGCGTGGTGGGAACTGGACTGAGCTGGTTTCTCTTGGAACTTCTGGATGATAATTAAAGAGATAGTCTGACTCTGGATGCCCTTCCTTAACTCACTCCTTCTATGGGCCTCTCAGGGGAGGGCAGAGAGGAAGGGGTAGAGGAAACAGACCACCCCTATCAGGACCCTGGCTCCTACCTCTCAGGGACAGGTCAGCTGGGGTGACCCAGCTCAGTTAGAGGAACAGGGTACTAACTGTCCAGGAGCAGTGATTTCAGAAACGCTGACCTGGATCCACTGCCCCAAAACTACCTTCCTCACCTATCACCTAAGGGCTCACCACAGGGACTTGACTTACTCAGGTATTAAACTGTGGTGGAAAGGAATTCATGCTGAGCAACCGACAACTTACAGGAGTCACCTAGCCCAGCCTCCCTCCCAGCACAGCGACGCGGTTAGATCTGACCCGGCTGATGGGGCCCTGGTGGAACGCTGACCGTGAAGGGACATGTCATCTCAGAGTGGTCCTTCCGGTGCCTGGACAGCGGGGCTGCTTGACGGCTCTTCTCATACCGGTCAGCTCCTGCCAGGCAGAGCCACAGCACAAGGTTCCGTGTGGGGCCAGGATGGGACAGGCTGTGAGGAAGACAGGACGTGTAGACCTTGCCCCCGGCCCTCAGCAGCCCTGAGGACGCGCGTGTGACCCAAAGCCGGGGTGCCGAACTGCCCCCAGACAGCGGAGCCGACGCATCGTAAGATGGTCACCCCATGGCCTGGCCGCTCTGCTTCTGTAAGCAGCCCAGTCAGCCGCTGGCTCCAGTCAGACATTTCCAGGGCCCTTCTGAGGTATTCCTGGGCTGATCCCATCTTGCGTCTGCCCTTCCAGTAGCCCAGGCTGGAGTGTGTTAAGCTGAAGCTGTGGTGCCTCCCGAGTCAGGAGAGGCTGGGAATTAGCCAAGCGGTTCTCAAACTTACGGCTGCAACAACCAGGAAGGCTGAAAGACAGACACCGCCGTGAGCACCCGGGGCCCTTCCGTCCTGGCTGGAGGTGACAAAGTAACAGGGGCAGAGAGAGTAAGTGTGAACTGGGAGTGCCCCCAGAGCACCAGGATAGGATGGGAAGGGGCTGGAGGGCCCAGGTCCTCCAGTCCTACTCTGAGGGACAGGGAAGGATCGGAGAAGGTGGCCTCTGCACTGAGCTCAGAAGGAAGCGTCAGAGTTCACCAGACAGAGGAGATGGGGAAGAACCCCTGCGGAGGTAGGGAAACAGGAGGGAGCCATCCTGGAATCCCCGGGCCCACTTCCCCCACGCCCAGGGCAGGGTCCGGGTGGCAGGTGAGGGCTAGCCTGGCTGGCTGGGGGATTGAGCACTGAGCAGGAACGCCAGTCCCAGGGACCCAGCCAAGCTGGACTGCCTGTCTTGGCTTTTCTACAGGTCAAATGGAGACTCCAGCTTCTGCAGCCCAGAGAGACAGATGCCCCCCTCTCGACTAGCAAGTGAGGACACGGAGATCCAGGGGGGCCACCCCAGGAGAACAGAGCTGAGAACAGAGCTTGGGCCTCCTCTCCTGGTCTCAGCTGTGTGGGGTGCAGGGATCCCCAGAAGCTTCACCGGCCTCCCTGGGGCAGCAAGGGAGCTGAGAGTTGGCTGCTGATGAAGCATGCCACACACAGCGTGGGCTTTGTCCTCTTCTGGGAGGGGGCCATGCTGGGAGCGAGAGGAGCTGGGCTCAGACCACCAGCTCTGACAAAGCCCCCTGAGCTGGGGCAAACAGGAGGCTGCATTTGCTGGGAAGAAACTCCTTTATTGAGACAGTGAGAACGGTGCAGATTTAAGCTGGATCAGGAGAGATTCAAGCCAGAGCCGCCAGAGCCCTGAAAGAACATCCAGGCTGAGGGTGGTAAGAATGGAAGGGGACAGGTGTCCGCCAACTTGGCAGTACCATCATCCGGCTCCCGGGACTGGTGAGGCCAACTCCCTACTTAGAACTCAGTTGGAGTCAATTACACTGAGCCACAGCCGAGGGGAAAGATCAATCAGGGCAGACACAGCTTTCTTCAAGACCTTTCTGGCTTTGGGCTGAGGAGGGAGAGAAATGTATCGATAGTTTCCCAAGCTGAAGCCCAAGCCTATTTAAAGTCTTAATATTTTAAAAGATCTGGGGTGTGGATGAAGGCAAAGGAGGGCTAAATAATTTAGAAAGCGAGCGGCTGCTGCTAATGGGATTTGTGCCTTTTCGGTCCCAAAGCAACAACTGGTCCCCTGGGAGAAAGAGGGCGGGAGCACAAAGCCAGCCTTTGTTGCCGCGTGACTGGCTTCGTACATGTGCATCAGTTATCTGCTGCTGTGGAGCAAAGACCCCGAAGCTTAGCACCTTAAGACAACAAGCATTTGTGTCTGACACGGTGTCTGAGGGTTAGGAATGTGGGAGCTGGGCTGTTGTGGCTCAGAGTCTCTCGGGAAACTTCAATCAAGTTCTTCTGGGGCTATAGTCACCTGAGGCTTGATTGGGATTAAAGTCTCTGCTTCTAAGACTGACATGGTTATTTAATAAGGCAAAGATGGCCCCTCACAGCTAGCCGAGGCCATTGGCTCAAAAGCCTACTGGTGCCAAATTCAAATTTTTACACCCCTAGTTGCTTTAGATTTATCTCTAGCCATTTGGACGCTGCCTGCTTTGCATTCCTCCCCACACTGAACCCCATCTGCAAGCCATCAGTACAGGAACCTCTGGGGCTACTGAAGATCCAAGCTACCGCTGCCCCTTGGGGCTCTCTCATCTTGAGACTCCCCATCACGTTGCTGGACAACATCATCTAGACGTGAGGGGGCCTCTCTATCTCCCTCTCCTCCAGGAGTTTCCTTGCCCTCCTCTTCTTGGTGATGGCCCCAAGTGACTGACCATGGAAGGCCTCATGTTATAAAGGACGTGAAAGCCCTTTTACCTGTGTAAACCCAAATAAAGCTCATCGTCTGCTACTGCCAACCTCCTGGTTATCTTTTTCCTTGATCAGCTCAGAAATCTCACAAACTGACTACACGCGGCTGTTAGCTAGAGGCCTCTGTTCCTCATGAGGGCCTCTCCTCCTGTCTGAGTATTCTCAAGACAGGGCAGCTGGCTTTTCCCCCAAGAGAAACCCAAGGGACAGTTTAGCCAAGTGGAAGCCACCATGCTATTTCATGACCGAGTCACACACATAGCACACCCTCACGTCTGCTTTACCCTGTCAGAATCAAGTCACTTCTAACAAAATTCAGCCCACGTGCAAGCAAGGGGAATGAGGCTCCATCTCTTGAAGAGAGGAGTATCAGCGGATAGGTGGGTGCATTTTTAAAAAACCACCAGAACTCTTTCGCAAGCACCCTTTCTCACCTCGCCGCCTCCTTACGGGCTCTGTGAGGTAAGCGGGGCAGGTAATGGGACTGAGGGAGGCGGAATGGCCTGGCTACGCTCACATGCCTGGCAGCTGAGGCCGAAACCCAGGACCTGGTGAGCCGCCTCTCCCACCCCCGCCTGCTACACAGAACCCCTCGCCTCTTCACAGCAGCGGGTCTCACTTTTCACACCATTTTCTCTCTTCTACCTTCTGGCTCTCGCGACAATTCTGCGAGTTATATCAGGGATTACTGAACACAGAACAGTCGAAAGAACCTGCTTCTGGTCACGGCTCTGGCACAAAGAAGCTGTGTGATCCTGAGAACGTTCCATCCCCTCTCTGGACCTTCTTATGCTTCTCTGTCAGATGTGAAGAGGATACAGCTCTGACTCAGATACAAAACGCACCTGTGTCAAAAACGTAACTCATTATTTAATGAGGAAGCCCTGAGGTCTTGCAACCAAGTCCAAAGATCCAAAGAATGCCAAAGGACTACAGATTTATAGTCAGATAAGGAAGGTCAAAATGAATAAACAAATAGTTGCAAACTGGAAGAACTGGCAAAACTGGCCAATATCCATAGGAATCAATAGCATCCATTGTGAAATGGCCACTTCGCATTTCTTTAGAAGTGAATTAATTGCCCCTCTATGAGGCGGCACTAGTGGTAAAGAACCCGCCTACCAATGCAGGAGACTGAGAGACGAGGGTTTGGGTTCGGTCGCTGAGTCGGGAAGATCCCGTGGAGGAGGGCATGGCAACTCACTCCAGTATTCTTGTCTGAAGAATCCCATGGACGCAGAAGCCTGGCGGGCTAGAGCCTATAGGGTCGCAACGATTCAGACACGACTGAGGTGACTAGGCATGCATGCATACGTGTGTATTTAAACTTTTACTTTTACAGGGTGTAAAACAGCCCAGTCAAAGACAAACCAGGCAGAGATTACCTGCATCTATGAGATGTCCACATCAGGACTCCCACTTAATTTCAAAGTCTCACCTCACTAGTTTTCCTTGTTTTAGTTGCTAAGTTGTGTCCAACTCTTTTGCAAACCCATGGACTATAACCTGCCAGGCTCCTCCATCCCTGGGACCTCCCAGGCAAGAACCCTGGGGTGGGTTGCCATTTCCTTCTCTAGGGGATCTTCCTGACCCAGGGATCGAATCTGCATCTCTCACAATGGCAGGCAGATTCTTTACCACTGAGACACCAGGGAAGCCTTTCGTCCTCACATGAATAAAAACGCAGGCAGGAATCCCTGATAAATTCCCTGATTGTAAGCCTTAATTCACAAACGAGAAAACTGAGGTTCAGCCTGTGGGTGCTGTCCCCTCAAGCATCTTCCTCCTGCTTTTCCTCTTCCCCCAGGAGCACAGCAATGAAGCTCCCTCTGTCTTCTCTGGACACCAAGGACCCCTTTTGAGAAAACTTTGAGGTTTCTGTCTCCTGTTGCCCTGGCCCAGAAGCAGGGCCCTAATCCATACTGACTTGAAGTAATTACTGAAAATCACATGAGTCAAAACCAATCGAATTATCAAAGGCACTTGTGTTAATGAATGCCTTTCAATCCATACAGGGAGCTAACACACTCAAAAGGGAATAAAAGCCATTACCTGGAAATGCCAGGGCTCCTACCTGAGCTGAGCCCTGTGAAGTCATTATGGGTAATTACAGGTTATTAGTTGCTATCATCTCAGCCAGACAACTGGCCCCAAATGTTACAGTTAATGCCTAGGGCAGCATGTGACCCCCTCTGAGGCAGGGAAGCCAAAGGTAACTTTCTGGTTTTGGCTCCCTTCCATGCCACTTCCTGTGAGTGCCCCCACCAAGCCCTTCCATCCTATCATTCATTTTTCACCCAGATTTGTTATCCTAAATTTTCTTTTGTGACTGGGAAGTCTGCTGCTGCTGCTGCTAAGTCAATTCAGTCATGTCCGACTCTGTGCGACCCCATAGACGGCAGCCCACTAGGCTTCCCTGTCCCTGGGATTCTCCAGGCAAGAACACTGGAGTGGGTTGACTGGGAAGTCTAAGGAGCCTCAAAGAGCTTTCCTAATTCTCCACTCAACTCACTCTGAGCTGACTTCTCAGGCTGTGAAAGGTGGGGAGAACAGTGGGTATCTGAGTGGGAGGGCCAGAGAGGAAAAGTGACACTCCCAGGATCATAGAGCGGACTTCCCTGGTGGCCCAATGGTTGGGAGTCCGTCTGCCAATACAGGGAACACAGGTTTGCTCCCTGGTCCAGGAAAACCCCACATGTCTCATGGCAACCAAGCCGGTGAACCACAAGTACTCAGCCTGTGTGCTGCAACTACCGAAGCCCGCACGCCTAAAGCCACTGCCCTGCAACGAGAGAAGCCACCGCAATGAAAAGCCTGCATACCCCAACTGGAGAACAGCCCCTAATCCCTGCAACTAGAGAAAGCCCATGCACAGCAAGGAAGACCCAGCACAGCCAAAAATAAATAAACAAAATTAAAAACAAACAAAAACAAATCAAGATCATAGAGCTTGGCTGTAGTTCAGCTACAGAACAGAGAGAGGCTGTGAGAAGGCAGAGAAGGGAGAGATGCTGGGAGCTTAGGGTGAACATTTTTGGGAGTGATCAGGCTTTTGCTGATTTCTTTCTAAAGGGAGCAGAGCAGTGTGTACGGAGGGAGGTTTACAGCTCCTTCAAGACTCCAGCTCAGTAAGGCAAAGGATGGTTTGCCTTCACCTACCCCATGTTCCTGGCTTCCCCAGTGGCTCAGTGGTGAAGAATTTGCCTACAGTTCAGGAGACACAGGTTCAATAGCTGGGTCAGGAAGACCCTCTGGAGAAGGAAATGGCAACTTACTCCAGTATTCTTGCCTGGAGAATCCCATGGACAGAGAGCCTGGTGGGTTACAGTCCATGGGGTTGCAAAGAGTCGGACATGACTTAGCAAAAAAACAACAATAACAACTCCGTATACAAGTCAAACTCTTTGTGGAAGATTAAATATGGCCACAGATTCTTTGCTCTCCCTCCCTCAGAAGTATAGTCTATTTCTCCAATCTTTGAGTCTGGCCTGTTCTTGGGTCTTGCTTTGACCAGTAGAATACAGCAGAATGGCTACTGTATTGAAAATGCACAACTCATCCCAGGGCTTAATGAAGCTCAAGTTCATTATGTCTCAGTGCAAAAGGGATTCGGTGAGAGGCAAAGTGATAGGTGGTGGTGGTGGTTTAGCAGCTAATTTGTGTAGATTTATTAATATAGTACACTTGTGAGGGATAGGAAAGGGTAGGCAAAAGGGCTCAAGAACTAAGTTGCCTACATTTTTATAATTAAAGAAAAAGTGGGGAAGGAGAGAGGACTGCCTTCTTCCTCTTCCTTTGTAAAGATGTTGCAGGAAAATGGGGGACAGGAGCATGGTCA
Source organism: Moschus berezovskii (assembly GCF_049115385.1). Taxonomy (NCBI): domain Eukaryota; kingdom Metazoa; phylum Chordata; class Mammalia; order Artiodactyla; family Moschidae; genus Moschus; species Moschus berezovskii. Next base: position 92,354,117 of record NC_142463.1, on the reverse strand, counting down.
TGTCCTAGGTCTTGAGTGAGTCCCTGGAATGGATACCAAGTGAGGGTCCTTGGCTTCAGGAATGAGCCACAGTGACGTGAAAGCAGGTGTCTAGAGAGAGACACACATTCCACAGGCAGAATGCGTTCCATCTCAGAGGGCAAGAGTGGCCCTGACGTATGGGGTGGTTACTTTTTAAGGGCTGGGTAATTTCTTAGGCTAACGAGTAGGAAGATTGCTCCAACTGTTTTGGGGAAGAGAGAGGGAATTCCAGGAACTGGGCCACCACTCACTTTTTGGCCTTTAATGATATACCTCGGAGCTGCCATGGTGCCTGTGGGCGAGTTCGCGCAGCCTATGTTAACGTCGTTAATGAGCTTATAATGAGGCTCAAGGACCACTGGACGTCGAATCTTCTGCCGTCTCAGGAGTAATTTCCTCTAACCAGTTTTTGTCATATTCAGTTTTTCTCAACAGCTGTGTCGCTCTTTAAGGGTTGTACCCTGCCCCCTTCCCTCCTGTCTCAGTATGTATTTCAGAGCCTCAGTCTCAGGACACTTGTAGCTTCTGTTTTCTCTCAGAACACAGCCGACAGAATGCTAAATAAGGAAGCCAGTCTAGCCTTCGGGAGGGTGAGAGGTGTGGAGCCACTGGGCCCCTCACAGTTGGTAAAGTGAAAATTTTAAGCTATAAAAGATACAGAAAGAAATCTTATCTGCCTAAAGGAGAACCTCCTGAAAAATATCAATACCCCCTCTTCCCAGGGAGTTTCCAGAAGAGTCAGCTACCATGAAGACAGACTGCCTATTTCCATTAGCATCAGAAAGCCCAGTAGGACCTTCCTGGATTTCCCATCGAGGGTCATGCTGATGGATTGAACTGCAAGGGGCAGTGACAGTGGCTCATCCCACAACTTAAGCAAAATATGTTCACCAATTTTTCGATACTCTTTCCTTCAAAGGTGGCACCCAACTCACCTCCCTTTAGGTTATACTCTAAATCTCACAACTCAATTCCATGAGATAGACTGAGCAGAAATTATGGTACATAAGAGACTGGAAATAGAAAGAATAGGGAGCTCCTCCAAGCTCTGTCTCTGGCATTGCTTGCTCCAGAGAAGTCAGCTGCCACATGACGTGCACACTTGGGGAGGAATCTAGAGACTTCTCATGGCAAGGGGCAAGGTTTCCTGTCAATAACGAGCACTGACTTGCCAGGAAAGGAGGTGAGAGAATAAGGGAAGTAGGTGGAAAGGAGAGGAGGAGGGGGAACTAGGAGGACGGCTTGTGCAAAACCGGAATCCTCACATCTGGACACCCAGGTTCTCCCTTGGAAGCCTCTTTAACTCAAGGTAACCAAGGCCTCCAATGCTCTAACAAAACCGATTCTCATCTTCTTCATTCATGTGAAAGTGAAAATGTTAGAAGCTCAGTGGTGTCCGACTCTTTAGGACCCCATGGACTGTAGCCTGCCAGGTTTCTCTGCCCTTGGGATTCTCTAAGGACAAGAATACTGGAGTGGGCTGCCATTTCATTCTCCAGGGGATCTTCCTGACCCAGGGATCGAACCTGGGTTTCCCGCATTGCCAGCAGATTCTTTACCATCTGAGCCACCAGGGAAGCCAGTCAGAAGTACATCTCTTGATAAGGGTGCAAATACCTCTGGGAGGATAGATACTCTAATCCACCATCAAGCAAGCCTTAGGTGGCCTCTCACAGAGTCAGTGTCAGGCCTGGGATAGGACTAGCCATATGGAGGGTTCTGGACATTCCTCCCATCACATATTCCTGCACCACCTAGGCCTCCACCTTCAGTGTGAGATGGGCCATTTGGTGCTTCTCCTGGAACTCTTCTGTTGGTGGTCCACATCTAGCCTATGCAAAAATATGATAAAACCTGAGCTCACTACCAAATGGGACCAAAGGCTTGCATGTATGTGTGTGTGCTAAGTCACTTCGGTTGTGTCCAACTCTTTGCAACCCTATGGACTGTAGCCTGCCAGGCTCTTCTGTCCATGGGAATTCTCCAGACAAGAATATTGGAGTGGACTACCATGCCCTCCTCCAGGGGATCTTAGTGACCCAGGGATCAAATTGGCATCCCTAAGTCTCCTGCACTGGCAGGCAAGTTCTTTACCACTGGTGCCACCTGGGAAGCCCAGACTAAAGCCCTAGTGACCATTTAAACTGAAACTCATTTTTAGCTCTGAATATTTTATGACAGGTGGTTAGAATAGAACAATAACATGATTTGTTAATAGCTGATCACCCATTGTAGGTATTAATAGACTTAGCAGCACAGTGTCAACCAGATGGATGTTAGCTTTGAGTCTAATGTGACCAAGTGTATCATCCAACTGCACAAAGTTTCTCCCAGGGACTCATCATGAGGACCTTTCAAACACCATTCCATGGGGTAGGGAGGGCCATGGTTAGGTCCCAGGCACCACCATTCTGGCCTAAGATGCATCTTTCTCTAGCAGAGATGTTAATTCCTGTCACTTGGATTGGAGCTCAACACTGTAGCTATTCAGCAAGGGATCAACAAGAAGTAAATAAGCTTTTTAGTATTAAGAGGGATTTAGGTTGACCTGCCTCTTGAGAAAACTGTATGCAGGTCAGGAAACAACAGTTAGAACTGGACATGGAACAACAGACTGGTTCCAAGTAGGAAAAGAAGTACGTCAAGGCTGTATATTGTTACCCTGCTTATTTAACTTATATGCAGAGTACATCATGAGAAACACTGGACTGGAAGAAGCACAAGCTGGAATCAAGATTGCCGGGAGAAATATCAATAACCTCAGATATGCAGATGACACCACCCTTATGGCAGAAAGTTAAGAACTAAAAAGACTCTTGATGAAAGTGAAAGAGGAGAGTAAAAAGTTGGCTTAAAGCTCAACATTCAGAAAACTAAGATCATGGCATCTGGTCCCATCACTTCATGGCAAATAGACGGGAAAACACTGGAAACAGTGGCTGACTTTATTTTGGGGGGCTCCAAAATCAGAGTAGATGGTGATTGCAGCCATGAAATTAAAAGATGCTTACTCCTTGGAAGGAAAGTTATGACCAATCTAGACAGCATATTAAAAAGCAGAGGCATTACTTTCCCAACAAAGGTCTGTCTAGTCAAGGCCATGGTTTTTCCAGTGGTCATGTATGGATGTGAGAGTTGGACTGTGAAGAAAGCTGCGCGCTGAAGAATTGATGCTTTTGAACTGTGGTGTTGGAGAAGATTTAAGAGTCCCTTGGACTGCAAGGAGATCCAACCAGTCCATCCTAAAGGAAATCAGTCCTGGGTGTTCACTGGGAGGACTGATGTTGAAGCTGAAACTCCAATACTTTGGCCACCTCATGCGAAGAGCTGACTTATTTGAAAAGACCCTGATGCTGGGAAAGATTGAAGGCGGGAGGAGAAGGTGACGACAGAGGATGAGATGGTTGGATGGCATCACCGGCTCAATGGACATGAGTTTGGGTAAACTCCGGGAGTTGGTAATGGACAGGGAGGCCTGGTGTGCTGTGGTCCATGGTTCACAAAGAGTCGCACACAGCTGAGTGACTGAACTGAACTGAACTGAGAGAAACTCACAGCAGTAAGCAGTAACGCTATTTTCATCCGGCTGAGTCTATTACACTGCTCCTTTGGGCCATGTTATCAAACCCATTTTGTGGTTAGGTTTTGCACAAGGAGCTGAAACCCCTCTGGGTATTCTAGGTGCTCTGAGCAGGAAGGGATTTGATGCAGGACGCTCAGACTGGTTGGAAAAGTTGAAGTGGTGAGATAATTCTCTGGACTCCTCAGAACTGACCACCTCAAAAAAAGCTGTAAGTCCAACCTGTACATTTTTGTAGTTTGTTATCCTGTACATATTAATTTGTCTTTCCCAGGTGGCGCTAGTAGTAAAGAATCCGCCCGCCAATGCAGGAGATGCATGAGACATGGGTTCGATCCCTGGGTCAGGAAGATTCCCTGCAGGGAGGAACAGCAACTCACGCCAGTACTCTTGCCTGGAAAATTCCATGGAGAAAGGAGCCTGGCGGGCTACAGTCCATGGGGTCACAAAGAGTCAGCCACAACTGAGCACATGCACACACATACATTAATTTACTGTTAAGGAAATTAAACTATTAAACATATATTCTGGGAGTAAAATAATACAAAACTATTCTGCATTATTTTTCATGAGATTCTGGCCTTTCAAGTCTATTTTGTATCAACTTGAGCTGCTGTAGCCCTAGATGAATACGCCTATTTCACCCCAGCTTCTTCAGAATTGGGCATTTTCATTAAACATTTTTTATAAGTTTTTTAATAATTAAGAGACATTATTATTTAAAAAAACTATTCTTAGATCATCTTAGATGACACGCTGACTAAGAAAATCTCAATAGAATGGTAGATCCTATGAGTACGGACTGCAGCTGGAAATGTAATGTGTGTGTGTGTGTGTGTGTGTGTGTGTGTGCGTGTGCACACACGCGTGTGTGGTTGGCCCTGTGACATGCAAGATCTTAGTTCCCTGCCCAGGGATCGAACTCCTGCCCCTACAGTGAAAGTGCAGAGTCTTAACCACTGGACTACCAGGGAAGTCACAGGGAAATGTAATTTTTTCTTTCATTAATTAAATGCTGTCACACTTGGGAAAAAAATTATTAAAGATTAACAATTTCCCTTCTACTTGTGAATAGTAGTCTACTCTTTTTCTGTTTATGAGTTATCTCTTCTTATTCATTTTCTATCTACTGAGGGCCTATTTTAAGCATAATCTTATTTAGTTTTTCTTCACATCTAGGCATTTAATTAGTGGCATGTTTCAGTGTCAGAGTTGTCTGTCTGTTAATAGAAAAAAACTCAAAATTTGAATGGTAGAGGCATGTATGTGGCTTTGACTAGCTCCTTTATGATGTTCAGTCTTCCCAGCTGCCGAGGAGAAGCAGGAAGCCATGTCTCTATTGGTGACTCAAAAGTTAGTGGTGTTAAGTGGAATGTGTAGAGCTGACACAGTCAAATAACTAGATGTGGCCAACTTCTGAGTTGTGCTGCAGTGCCCATGTTAGCAGGGCCCAGGAAGACTGGCCACAGGTACCACTGTTCAATGATGACGATGGGACTAAAAACAAGTCCTATGGCTTCTCATTGCAATAGCAGGACAAAAACTTGGATCCAACTTGAGCCTTTGTGAAAAAACTAAAAATATGTGAACTTTAAAACATGTTTAACAGAGAAGGCAATGGCACCCCACTCCAGTACTCTTGCCTGGAAAATCCCAGGAAGGAGGAGCCTGGTAGGCTGCAGTCCATGGGGTCACGAAGAGTCGGACATGACTGAGTGACTTCACTTTCACTTTTCACTTTCATGCATTGGAGAAGGAAATGGCAACCCACTCCAGTGCTCTTGCCTGGAGAATCCCAGGGACGGGGGAGCCTGGTGGGCTGCCGTCTATGGGTTCGCACAGAGTTGGACATGACTGAAGCGACTTAGCAGCAGCAGCAGCAGCAAGAGACGTGAGTTTGATTAGGAAGATCCCCTGGAGTAGGAAACGGCAACCCACTCAGGTGTTCTTGCCTGGGAAATCCCATGGACAGAGGACCCTGGTGGGCCACAGTCCATGGGGTCACAAAGAGTCGGACATGACTGAGCACGCATGCACGCAGGGCTCAGAGGAAAATTCATTGTCCTAGTTAGTTACATTCAAATAATCAAAACAAAGCATCTCATGTAAGACGTTAGTAAAAGAACAATCGCAATAGTAGGGAAAGCAAGAGGAAGAGTTTAGGGACAACTGAAGCAAAAAATTGAGAATTTGAAGTCAGAACAGATCTTGGAAAAGATACACATCTGTTAGCTAGCCAATCAGTAAAAATTAAGGAAGTGTAAATAAGCAAAGAATGAAATGAGAATGGGGAAATAACCTGAGCTATAGAGGAATTTAAAAGTACTAGAAAAGATGACTCATTTAAATAAAAAAAATAAAACATGTTTAAAATATTAAAAATCTATTAAAGTTAAAACTGCAGAAGCTTAAAAAGTAATATACAGGCGATTATCTCAAACATTCTGTCCGAGGCTGGCTGATCACCTGCAAACCTCATCACTGATTTAATCCCAGCCCCACGGGTTCCAAGCAGCAGCTGGGCAAACAAGCTCCTTCAAGAGCAGCCAAAGAGAGCTTTGGTTAAACATACTTCCCATGAAATTACAGAGAGACATTTTGATGGAATTCTGCCCATGTCAAAGCTTAACATAATTAAATATAAGCTTGATAATATAGCACATTTCGGAAAAGTATCATTTTTGTGTGCCTTTTATTGTTCCTACATTGGTCATACCCAAGTGTGGTTGACAGGGACAATTTTACAGATGAGTGGTTTGAGAGAAGCAGTGCTGCTAATTCAAAAAGTACTCATACAGGGCCCTTATAACCTCATCTTGTTGGTCCCATCTCATCTCCTTGTCTCATCTCTTGATTTCTTGCTATTAATTTTGTGTGTGATTTTCTTTTTCAATTAAACATATTTATTACTAATTTTTATAAATAATTTTTTAAATGAATAAAACAAAGTATAAGTTTGAATAAGGTATTTATGTAGTGTAGATTTTAACCCTTTGGGACTTCTTAATAATACAAGCATTCATATGTTTTCCCAAACAGGTCCTTTCTTTTTATGTCTTCCACTGGTACAGGACTTTTAAGGAGGAATATATATCCTATGTAAATGTTACCAGTGACAGTTACGTATTGAGCCCCTCTTATGTGCTAGACAGCTTGTTGATAAGCAGTACCTCCTTTAATCTTCTAAATGATTCATTTTACAAAAGAAGAAACAGTCTCTGAAGAGTTAAACAACTTTCAGGAAATTTTATGACATGATCATAATTTGAATGTAGGTCTTTCTGACTCTAAAGTCCATATTCTATTGAATTTGCCCATGATCTACTTTCTCTTTCTAATTGAATATTCCTTTAATTACTTTTTTTGAACAATATTTTTCTCTGCATTTATTAAGCTCATCATAATGATTTTGCTCCTATAGGGTTAGGTAAGTTACATTGTTTTTTTTTAAGACAATTTAAAATTTCATATTAATAGTTTTTAAAGATTTATAGTGAACACAAATATAATAGAAAACTAAAATCACAAAGTTAAAACAATTCATTATGATTTAATCAGTCAGCATAAATGGGATATACTGCAGAAGACAGTATTAAACAAAATCATAATGACTTACAAAAACACAATTTAAATTCTCTGATATGGGTTAGTGGGACTTCTCTCCAACTATAATAGCAATTCAAAGTAGAATTTTAACTTTTTATTTTGTGTTAAGATATTGCCAATTAATAATGTTGTGATAGTTTCAGGTGAACAACAAAGGGGCTCAGCCATACATATGTATGTATCCATTCTCCCCCAGACTCCTCTCCCATCCAGGCTGCCACATAATATCAAGCAGAGTTCCATGTGCTATACAATAAATTCTTGTTGATTATCCATTTTGATACATGTGTGTACATGTTCATCCCAAATTCCCTAACTATCCCTTTTGCTCAGCAACCAAAAGTTTGTTCTCTGTGAGTCTCTTTCTGCTTTGTAAGTTCATTTGTATTGTTTCTTTTTAGACTCCACATATAAGGGATGTCATACAGCAGTTCTTCTCTGTCTGACTTCCTTCACTCAGTATGACAATCTCTAGGTCCATTCATGTTGCTGCAAATGGTATGACTGCATTCTCTTAATGGCTGAGTAATATTTCATTATATAAATGTACCACATCTTCTTTATCCATTTTTCTGTCAATGGACATTTTGGTTGCTTCTATATTATTTATTTTGCTGTTGGGTCTTAGTTGCAGCACTTGGCATCTTCCTTGCGGCACACGGACTTCTCTCTAGATGTGGTACGTAGGCCCTAGAGTGCTCTGGCTCAGTAGTCCTGTGGCGTGTGGGACCTTAGCTCCCCAACCAGGGATTGAACCCACATCCCCTGCAATGGAAGGCAGATTTTTAACCACTGGACCACCAGGGAAGTTCCTCAAAGTATTCTTTATCTCAATATGTTGTCACTATACTGTTAATCTTTGTGTTGTACTTTCTTCCTGATATTCCAAGATTTCTTCTTTCATTATTTTCTTTCTGTTTAGAGAGTTTCCTTTAGCCATTCTTTTAAGATAGTTCTTCTGGGCAAGTTCTCTTAATTTTCCTCCCTCTGAGAAAGTCTTGGTTTCTCATTCATACCTAAAGGGTATGTTTGATGGATATAGAATTCTGGGTTGACATTTCTTTTCTTTTAACACATGAAAAATGTGCCACCTCCTGGCCTCCATGGATTTTGATAAGAAAATCTGCTATCATTCAAATTGTATATCTCCTATAAATAATGCATCTTTTCTCTTTTGTTACTTTCAAGAATTTTTTCTCTGCTTTTAGTTTTCAAACATTTGACTATGATGTGCCCTGGCACAGAGTTTGGAGGTTTGTGATATTTGGGTTCATCAGTTTCCTGAATTTGTAAGCTTACGTTTTCTGGACAAATTTTCAGGAAACTTAGGAAAATTTTCAGTCATTATTTCTTTGAGTACTTTTTAATCTCTGTCCTCTTTCCAAGATTCTGGTGCCACAACACTAAGATCTTTTATATAGCTCCGTAAGTCCCTGATTCTAGGTTCATTTTTTTCTATTTTTATCTCTGTTGTTCAGATTGAGTAATTTCTATTGTTTTATTTTCAAGTCCATGGATTCTTTCCACAGTTCTACTATTGGGCCAATCCACTGAACTTTTTGTTTGAACTTACTGTATTTTATACTTAAGTCCTAAAATCTCCATTTGCCCCTTCCTTATCTTCTGTTTCTTTACTTTCTGTTTTCATTGGTTTCAAGTGTGCTCATAATGGCTCACTGATCCATTATTATGATGGTTGCTTCAAAATTTTTCTTTGACAAGTCATTCTAACACTTATACCATCAAGATATGGGTATCTGATTATTGCTTTCTCTCACTCACATTGAGAGATTTTCCTGATTCTTGGTATGAGTGATTTTTTATCAAAGCATGAACATTTGGGGTATTATGCTATAAAACTTTGGGCTTTATTTAAATTTTATGTTTTAGCAGACCTCCTGTGACACTGCTGTGGTGCTACCTTTTTCATCTCCACAGAGAAGGCTTTGCATGGGGTCTAGGATTTTCTGTATGGTTTGCAAAGCTCTTGGTGATTTTTCAAAGTATTGTTATGTGCAACAATAAAACTATGGGGTGGAAGGAAGCACAGGTAAATCAGTCCAGGTATGCCTTCCTGGATGACTCATTTTTTTAAAACAGAGTACAGTGTTTTTTATTCACTAATAAACTAAAAGTCTATTTCTAGATGTTTTTTCCTTTTGTATGCCTCATTTGTTTTATTACTAAACAAAGCCCTATAAGAGGCAGTTTTACCTAATCCTCAGACTCAAATCCACCCTCATCTTGACTAATCTTGAAGTAATAAAGTTCATAAGTCTCACTGTCAGATACAAACACATAAAGTCAACCATGAAGACTGTTCTTCTTAAGATATTTCTTGGTAAGATACTTCAAATAGCTTTTGGAAAATTGTTTCTCGGGAAAAATCATTTTATTCTTGAAGCATTCAATGTGAACAACATTCCCAAGATTTCTAGTTTTTCCATTGACTTTAACTTTCTCTAACAAAAAAATGTTCAAAATTTTCAGAGTCAAAAATCCACCTTCTATTGGATGAGTCGGGTCCAAATTAAACCTCCAGGCTGACTTCTCAGGCTTCTTGTCTTTCTGCGGCATCATCTTGGAGACTGGCAGGGAATTAGAAAGAGACTGGATGATTGATTTAACAGAGAATTGGCTCATAGCCAATGAGGACAGATTCTGCTATGGTCCGAATGTCTGTGAACCCCACAAATTCATGTGTTGAAATTTTAACACCAAAGGTGGTAGTATTAGTAGGTAATGGCTTTGAGAGGTGCTTCAGTTATGGGGGGGTCCTCATAAATGGGACTAGAAACTTATAAAAGAGGCTCCAGAGAGATCCCTAGCCACGTGAGGACACGATGAGACATCTACAGCCTGGATAAGAGCCCTCACCGGATCATGCTAGCACCCCGATCTTGTGCATCAAACCTCCAGAACTGTGAGAAATAAATTTCTGTTGTTTATAAAAACCTTATCTTGTCTGTGGGATTTTGTTACAGCAGCTTGAAAGGACTAAGACGAGCCCCAGTGGATGGTAGCCCAGACCAGGCTGAAGAAGAGGACAAGAAGGGGCCTTCTGCAATCCGCTGGGGTTTGAAAGGTACCCAGTTTAAAAAATCAACATCAAAAAAGTTATTATAAACCTATTATTAGAGGGAGCTGTGTTAAGCAACTAGTCTCCATGCTTTGAGTCAGAATTGAGTCAGATTCCTATGAAATTGAGTCAGAACACCAAGAGCCTGCCTAGGTCCAGGTCACACATGTACAAACAAACAATTAAAAAAAGGTTTATAATAATTAGTCAGTTCCAGATAGAAGAAGATGATTGGAGAACAAAATTTGTATCACACAATGCCTGGTCATGTTTAGGTTTTCAAAGAAGAGGGTGAGTTACTGAGAACTTTGTTAAACAGCAATCTCAGAAAAGTTGGGGACCCATTGCTGGCAATAATTAGGAGTCCTAGCCAAGAATCCTCTTGCTTGAAAATAAGCCTGGAAAATGAAAGGCCTCCATAAAGCCTGCAAGTGAGGGCTTTGCCCTCTTGGTGTAAATCATGCCCTAGGTAATGAGCTTTGACTTGACACAATTGTAACCTTTCTTTGAAAACTTAGGATATTTTAGCTAAAAAATTAAATGGACTGATACCAGTCCTAGAGCTCACTTCATCTTTAGAATGCAACAAAATGTTAACTATGGACATAAAATAACAAGGTAATCTAAGGTTTTTAAAGTCCTAGTAGGAATCCATGAGGGGCTTCCCCGGTGGCTCAGTAGTAAAGAATCCACCTACAATGCAAGACACACGGGTTTAATCCCTGGGTGGGGAAGATCCCCTGGAGAAGGAAATGGCAACCCATCCAGTATTCTTGCCTGGAAAACCCCATGGACAAAAGGATGGGGTCACAAAGAGTCAGACACAACTTACCAACTAAATAACACAAATTTATGAAAAGTAGGTGGGTGCTTAAGTAAACCCCTGAAAGACCTCTGCAGAGATCTTCAGATTGGGCTTTATTAGGACACAACAATATAGGTAAGTCTGGGTCCAAATGAACTATAACCTCATTATGAATTGAAGAACCTTCATGAATTTCAAGAAGTAATGATCAGAAAAATGTTTATTCTGGCAATACCATTTGCACTATTCAGTTATTAGATGTTATGCCACAAGAGAAAAGAATGTTCTACGGTGTGAGGTCTACATTTTTATTATTCTAATAGAAAACCTGTACCCATTAAACAATAACTCCCCATTCCTTCCTCCTTCTAGCCCTTAGTAACTTCTATTCTTTTTGTCTATGAATTTGCCTATTCCAGATACTTCATATAAGTGGAATCAAAGGGATATGCTCTGGCAAGATGGGCTGCCAGATAAACAACCTTCTAAGTCTCATGGGTCTTATTACCTGCATGACAAGTATAGCCTAGTGTTAGGAGCATGCACTGTCATCGGGTGACCTGGATTTGAATCCTAGCTCTACTACTTCTTTTTCTCTTTTTTAATTAAAATATTTTTCTAATTGTGGTAAAATGCACATAACATTAAATTTATCATCTTAATGACCTGCCTTTTGCAGGTCAGGAAGCAACAGTTAGAACTGGACATGGAAAAATAGACTGGTTCCAAATAGGAAAAGGAGTATGTCAAGGCTGTATATTGTCACCCTGCTTATTTAACTTACATGCAGAGTACATCATGAGAAATGCTGGGCTGGATGAAGCACAGGCTGGAATCAAGACTGCCGGGAGAAATATCAATAACCTCAGATATGCAGATGACACCACACTTATGGCAGAAAGTGAAGAAGAACTAAAGAACCTCTTGATGAAAGTGAAAGAGGAGAGTGAAAAAATTGGCTTAAAGCTCAACATTCAGAAAACTAAGATCATGGCATCTGGTCCCATCAGTTCATGGCAAATAGATGGGGAAACAGTGGAAATAGTGGCTGGCTTTATTTTTGGGGGCTCCAAAATTACTGCAGATGGTGACTGCAGCCACAAAATTAAAAGATGCTTACTCCTTGGAAGGACAGTTATGACCAACCTAGACAGCATATTAAAAAACAAAGACATTACTTTGCTAACAAAGGTCCGTCTAGTCAAGCCTATGGTTTTCCCAGTAGTCATGTATGGATGTGAGAGTTGGACTATAAAGAAAGCTGCCTGCAGAAGAATTGATGCTTTTGAACTGTGGTGTTGTAGAAGACTCTTGAGAGTCCCTTGGATTGCAAGAAGATCCAACCAGTCCATCCTAAAGGAGATCAGTCCTGGGTGTTCATTGGAAAGACATGTTGAAGCTGAAACTCCAATACTTTAGCCACCTGATGCAAAGAGCTGACTCATTTGAGAAGACCATGGTGCTGGGAAAGATTGAAGGCAGGAGGAGAAGGGGACAGCAGAGGATGAGATGGTTGGATGGCATCACCGACTCAATGGACATGAATTTGGGTAAACTCTGGGAGTTGGTGATGGACAGGGAGGCCTGGGTGTGCTGCGGTTCATGGAGTTGCAAAGAGTTGGACATGACTGAGCAACTGAACTGAACTGAACTTAATTATTTTTAAGTGGACAGTTCAATAGTGTTAAGTAAATTCACATTGGGAAACCAATCTCCCAGACTCTCTATCTTGCAAGACTGAAACTCTATACCTATTAAACAACAGCTTTCTACTCCCTTCTACCCCCAGGCCCTGGCAGCCACCATTATACTTCATGTCTTTCTAAACGTGACTTCCCTTCTAAATAGGCTTCCCTGGTGACTCCACAGTGAAGAATCCACCTGTCAAGCAGGAGATGTGGGTTCAATCCCTGGGTCAGGAAGATCCCCCGGAGATAAAAACAGCAATGTACTCCAGTATTCTTGCCTGATAAATCCCATGGACAGAGAAGCCTGGTGAACCCCAGTCCATGGGGTTGCAAAAGAGTTGGACACAACTTAGCAACTAAACAAAATTTGACTACTCTAGATACCACTCAGGTAGGTAGAATCGTACATCATCTGTGCTTTTGTGACTGACTTACTTCACTTAGCAAAATGTTTTTAAAGTTTGCCCAAGATGTGGCATGTATCAGAATTTCATTCTTTTACAAGGCTGAATAATATTCCATTGTATATATATATATATATATATATATACACACACACACACACACACACTACATTTTATTTATATATTCAGTCTGGATAGAGAGTTACCAATTTTATTTTTCTCCTCACACTGGAGGGTGTTTGAGCCAAAGAGCGACATGATATGATTTATACTTAGTACTATCATTCTAGTTACTCGATCTAAAATAGAATGGAGAAAAACAGCATGGTGTTGGCACAAAAATGGACACGTCGATCAATGGAACAGAACAGAGCCCCAAAATAAGCTCCTGCATCTAGAGTCAAATAGTCTATGACAAAAGCAGGCAAGAACACAAAATGGAGAAGAGACAGTCGCCTCAACCGTGGTGCTGGGAAACTGGACAGCGGCAAGTGAGACGCTTAGATCAGAGCGTCCCCTCATACCACGTGAAAAACAAACTCAAAATGGTCCAAAGATCTACATGTAAGACACCAGGCCATACAACTCCTAGAAGAGAACACAGGCATAATGCTCTTTGACATAAATTATAGCAATAGTTTCTTGGCTTAGCCTCCCAAGCAAAAGAAATAAAAGCAAAAATAAACAAATGGGTCCCAATTAAACATAAAAGTTTTTGCTCAGCAAAAAAACCCATCAATAATATAAAAAGACAACCTACTGAGTAGGTGAAAATATTTGCAAATGATGCAGCCAACAAGAGGTTAATATCCAAACTATATAAAAGCACACACAACTCAATATCAAAAAAAAATAAAATAAAATAAACAATACAATAAAAAACTGGGCAGAAAACCTGAACAGACATTTTTCCAAAGATGACATAGAGATTCTGGCTAATAGGCATGTGAAAATATACTTGATATGGCTAATTATTAGAGAAATGCAAGTCAAAACCACAATGAGGTATCACCTCACACCTGTCAGGATGACTGCCGTCAAAAACTCTACAAATAGCAAATGTTGAAGAGGATTTGGAGAAAAGGGAACCCCTGTACACTGTTGGTGGGAACATAAATTGGCAAAGCCACTATGGAAAATAGTATGGTGGTTCCTCAAAAAGCTAAAAATAGGGACTTCCCTGACAGTCCAGTAGTTGAGACTTCATGCTTCTACTGTAGGGGCCAAGGATTTGATCCCTGGTTGAGGACCTAAGATCCAACATGCACACCACATGCATGGCCAAAAGATTAAAAAAAAAAAAAAGCTAAAAACAGAACTACCAAATGATCCAGCAATTTCACTCTATGGTATACAATCTGGAAAAGATAAAAACACTAAACTGAAAAGATACACACTCCAATGTTTAGCACTATTATTTACAACAGCCAAGACACAGAAGCAAACCAAGTGCTCATCACAAACAACTGAATTAAGAAGATGTGGTGTATATATATATTATTGTATTATATATATGCACAATGGAATATTACTCAGCCATAAAAATAATGAATACTGCCATTTGCAGCAACATGGTTGGACTTAGAGAATATTATGCTTAGTGAAATAAGTCAGATAAAAAAAACAAACGTATGTGATATCACTTATATGTGGAATCTAAAACTACAAATTAAATGTATATACAAAACAGAAGCACAGACATAGAAAAACAGACTCACAGATACAGAAAACAAACTTGTGCTTACCAAAGGGGAGAGGGAAGTGGGGAGGGGCAGATTAGGGTATGGGGTTAACAGATACAAATTACTACATATAAAATAAATAAACAACAAGGATTTATTGTCTAGCACGGGGAATTATACCCATTACCTTGCAATAACCTACAAGGGAATACAGTGCTTCCCTGGTGGCTCATCCATAAAGAATCTGCCTGCCAATGTAGGGGATGCAAGTTCGATTCCTTGGTAGAGAAGATCCCCTGGAGGAGGAAATGGCAACCTACTCCAGTACCCTTGCTTGGAAAATTTCATGGACAGATGAGCTTAGAGGGCTACAGTCCATGGAGTCACAAAGAGTTGGATACAACTTAGCAACTAAACAATAACAAC
This sequence comes from Moschus berezovskii, assembly GCF_049115385.1. Taxonomy (NCBI): domain Eukaryota; kingdom Metazoa; phylum Chordata; class Mammalia; order Artiodactyla; family Moschidae; genus Moschus; species Moschus berezovskii. The sequence goes on along the minus strand of NC_142463.1, from coordinate 92,338,826 downwards.
AAAATGGAACATAATCTGCAAAAATATGGAATGATTCTGCTGCACACCCGAAACTAATGCAATACTGTAAATCAACTATTCATCAACAACAAAATCTGTATTTTGACACACACACACAATAAAAGATAAATTAAACAGAATGTAGAAGAAGAAAAGACAAGCAGGGAGTTCAATTAGAAGAGTATAAAATTAGTCCAAAGCAGAGACAATGGTGGTGCAGGTTAGGCTGTTAGCAATGGAAATGATGTGGTTTATAATATATTCTGATAGTAGAGCAGATAGGATCTACTGATAGCAGGAATTAGAGTATACCTGTATGAAGTAAACAGAAGAATCAAGTACTGCTACCAGTTTTTGGTCTGAACAACTGAAAGAATTGTCATTTACTGGGAGGAGAAGAAGAAAAGTTTTGGAAATGAGAAAGTTAAGAGCAGTTTTACAAGTTAATCAAAAAAATGAGCAAAAGACCTAAACAGACATTTCTCCAAAGAAGACACACAGATGTCCAACAGGCACATGAGATGTTCAAGACTGCTAATTATCGCAGAAATGCAAATCAAAACCTCATACCATTCAGAATGGCCGTCACCAAGAAGTCTACAGATCCTAAATGCTGGAGAGGGTGTGGAGAAACCGGAACCCTCCTGCCCTGTTGGTGGGAATGTAAGTTGGTACAGTCACTATGTAGAACAGCACAGAGACTGCTCAGAAAAACTAAACCCAGAGTCATCATATGATCCAAGAGTCCCACTGCTGGGCATATACCCAGAAATGACGCAAACTCTAAATTTGAAAAGGTACATGCATCCCAATGTTCATAGAAGAACTATTTATAATAGCCAAGACATGGAAACGACCTAAATGTCTATCAACAGATGAATGGATAAAGAAGATGTGGTACACACACACACACACACACACTGAAATATTACTCAGCCAGAAAAAAAGAATAAGACAATGCCATTTGCAGCACCATGGATGGACCTAGAGATTATTCTAAGTGAAGTCAGACAGACAATGACAAATATGTATCACTTTTGAGTCTAAAAAATAATGATACAAAAGAATTCATTTACAAAACAGAAATAGACTCACAGACATAGAAATCAAACTTACGGTTACCAAAGGGGAAGGGGGGAGGGATAAATTAGGAATTTGGGATGAACATATATACACTGTATATAAAATAAAAAACAAGGACCTATTCAGTTCAGTTCAGTTCAGTTGCTCAGTCGTGTCCGACTCTTTGCGACCCCACAAATCATAGCACGCCAAGCCTTCCTGTCCATCACCAACTCCCGGAGTTCGCTGAAACCCACCTCCATCGAGTCGGTGATACCATCCAACCATCTCATTCTCTGTCGTCCCCATCTCCTTCCGCCCCCAATCCTTCCCAGCATCAGAGTCTTTTCCAGTGAGTCAACTCTTCACATGAGGTGGCCAAAGTATTGGAGTTTCAGCTTTAGCATCAGTCCTTCCAATGAACACCCAGGATTGATCTCCTTTAGAATGGACTGGTTGGATCTCCTTGCAGTCCAAGGGACTCTCAAGAGTCTTCTCCAGCACCACAGTTCAAAAGCATCAATTTTTCGGTGATCAGCTTTCTTCACAGTCCAAATCTCACATCCATACATGACCACTGGAGAAACCATAGCCTTGACTAGGGAAATATATTTGGTATCCTGTAATAACCTATAATGGAAAAGAATCTGAAAAAGAATATATATTCTTATATCTATATCTACAGAAACATTGTGAACCAACTATACTTCAATAAAAAATTAATTAAAAAAAAAGAGCCCAATTTTAGGTATGTTAAATTTGAGATGTCTGTTAAATTTCCAAGGAGGCAGTTGACTATATCATTTGGAGTTGAGAGAAGGTTAGACTGTTGATGTAAAATTTGAGAGTATAAATAGCATCACATTTGGATTTTGGGGGAAGCAGATTCTAAGGGAGACGTCAGTGCTTAGAATGTTGAATAGAGAATGTCATTGGAATCAACATCTCTGGAAGGCAGAGGGAGGTGAGCTATGACGCAGGCCTGACAGCCCAAGATGACTACATGAGAAGCTCTGGAGCTGAAATGGCCTGTCAGAGTTTTCCTATATGAGGCTGAGATAGTAAGCCCTTGATCCTCTCGCCTAAACCAGTTATCAAATGTTGACCACCTCCAGAAGGACATGACCTCAGGTGAGGAGGTTCTGTCAACTGAGGTAATCCCTAAGAGGGTTGACAGATGAAGCCTGTCCACTGACAACAGCCTTAGCAGCTGGGACACAAGTCCTTCCCTGAAGGTGCATCAGATGGTACATCAGAGTGCCCACCACGGATAGTATTTAAAATCATAAGGCTGGATCAGCTCACCAAGAGAGTGATGCAGTTAAAGAGGTACAATGACAGAGCTCCGAGGCACATTGAGAGATCAGGGGAATAAGAAGGATGCAGCAAAACAGTTTAGGAGAAGTAGCTAGTGAAGTCAGAAAAAAGACGAGCGAATATGAGATTCTGGAAGCCAAGTCAAGCAAGTATACTACTACTATTACTCCCACTACCCACTCCAGTCTTCTTGCCTGGAGAATCCCACGAACAGAGGAGCCTGGTGGGCTACAGTCCATGGGATCGCAAGAGCTGGACACGACTTAGCAACTAAACCACCACCACCACCACTATTCTTGGTACAATTTAATCATCACAACACTATGAGTTAGATGATATTATTATCACCCCCACATTTTGAGGCACAGAGTTTAAAGGTCCCTATCCAGGTTACACAGTTTGTGGTGGTTGGAGCTCTAATTTTGAACCTTTGCTGGCTTAAGAGTCCACACTCCTGACTGCCTCACTACCTGAACTCCAAACAACTATGTAATATACGGTCAATCAGGTGAAGCAAAAAGACCAAGAGCTGACCACTGAATTTGGCAATGTGTACTTATCAGCAAAGGCAGTTTTGTTGGAACTGTGGGAGGGAAAGCCTGAAGGCAGTAAATTCAAACACAGTACTTACCAGCAGTTCCCTGGTAGTCCAGTGGTTAGGACTCTCCTGACAATGGACCAGACTACTGCATCCCTTGACCTTGAAAACTTGGTTTGTTACTATCAAATTGATTCAACCATCATTTTATTTTGATTATCAAAGAATGCTTGCCAGCAGATATAATTTTGAAGACTAGAGAAACACACTGATCTCTACTTTGTGGGGTAACCCGGGCCCCCTTCAGTGGAAGCGCAGAGTCCTAACCACTGGACTACCAGGGAATTCCCTCTTTCTATATTTACTGTATGACCATGATAGTAAGGAGAGGGGGGAGTTGAAACAATTGAATTGTAATAGACCAAATTATCCTTCCTCCCAGCAATGTCTTCTAGTCTCCCTTTCCTACTTCTCTGAACAACTTCTTCATGAATTTTGGAGAAGAAACATGTGCACTGTGTTCCCTGTGCTGGAAAGTCTCTGCTAAAATGTGTGGATCTTTCATCTCTTCTCTCCCAGAGGAGAGGCCTGTCCCTACACATGGACTGGAGGGGTGGACCCACAAAAGCATCAACAGAGAAACTGAAGGAGGAAGGAAGTCACTAAAAAGGGATAAATATTAAGCCCTGCTCTTAGTTACTTGAGGCAGTGAAGGCAGGAGAAAATATGGACTAGCAGCAGCACAGGTAATACACTGTGAAGTATTAGTCAGGTTATCATACATGACAGAAAACTCATATCTCAGACAAGTTTGAGCCAATACTTGCATCCTGTATTTAAAAAGTCCAGAGGCAGCCTCAGTTTAGGCAAATCTGGATCAGGGATTCAAAAGATATCATCATAATTCACTTTCTATCTCATCTGCGTTTTCCTCTTTACTGGCTTCATTCTCATCCTGCTGATCCCGTGTTGGGGCAAGTTGGCTGCCAGCCGTTCTAGGCTAATATCCTTTCTTTACCTTCAGGTTCCCTGGTGGCTCAGATGGTAAAGAACCTGTCTGCAATGCAGAAGATCTGGGGTTAATTTTTGGGTCAGGAACATCCCCTTGAGAAGGGAATGGCAACCCACTCCAGTATTCTTGCCTAGAGAATTCCACGGACAGAGGAGCCTGACGGGCTATAGTCCATGGGGTCACAAAGTGTTAAAACTCTTTTTAACACTACAGATAGAGAACTTCTATTCTTACAGTTCAGTGAAAGTCCTAAAACTGAGTCTCACTGGCTCTGATTGCTCTAACTTGAGTCACACGGCCATCCTTGAATCAATCAGTACAGCCAAGGAGAGATTTTATCAATTAGAGATGCCTTCAACTGCAGACAACAACAAACTTCATAAAACAAAATGAAGGTCACATTCCTTATATTAAAAGATGTGTGGAGTAGACAGCCACTGCTGATGATTCAATGGATTGACATTTTTTATAGTTCCTTTTTTTTTTATTGAAAGATGGCTGCTGCAGTTCCAAAAAACCACATCCATGTTCTAGGCAGGAAAAAGGATGCTATGGGAAGAAAATGACCCTCTTTGGAGAAAGTAAAAGTTTTCCCTGGCAGACTTCTGCTTATGACCCACTGATCATAAGTAGGTCACAAGGCTACCCCTACCTTCAAGTGAGGTTGGGAGCCAAGTATTTTGCTCTTCCAGACTCTCTAGTTGAGTTAGGTTGGGAAGAAGGGGATTGAGAATGGGAATTAGGTTAGCCAATCAATGGGATCTGCCATACATGTAATGCTCTGACTGGCAAAGCCTGGTTGGCAAGGCCACTTCTGGAGCTGGGGTGGACTCTGTTCCCCCAGGACTGATGAACTGAGCATGACAGAGGAAAACCAGGTGCCATAAACATAAAAAGGAGGAATGGATGTGAGTCGGACAAGAATAAAAGGTGTCTATTGTATATGTTTAAGACCAACTTGTGACTTGGCCTCACCAGAAGCAAAAGAGAAAGTGTCGCTTAGTCATGACTGACTCTTTGTGACCCCATGGACTATACAGTCCATGGGATTCTCCAGGCCAGAATACTGGAGTGGGTAGCCTTTCCCTTCTCCAGGGGATCTTCCCAACCCAGGGATTGAACCCAGATTTCCCTCATTGCAGGTGGATTCTTTACCAGCTGAGCCACAAGGGAAGCCCTCATCAGAAGTACACAGTATCTAACAGCAGACATAAGAGAGCAAAAGTTACATGTATTTACCTCAGCATTATCTTAGGTGATATTTCATATCCCTTTCAATTCTAAAAGGTGAAGTAATAATAGCTACAATTACATGAACCATCCAATTTATTTCATAATAGTTCAATTAAAAATTTCCTCCTTTTAAAAAATATTTTATTTTTGGCTATTCCAGGTCTTAGTTGGGGCACGCGGGATCTTTGATCTTCACTGCAGCATGTGGGATCTAGTTCCCTGACCAGGGATGGAATCTGGGCCCCCTGCATTAGAAGCACAGAGTCTCAACCACTGGACCACCAGGGAAGTCCCAAAAAAGTTCTCCGTTTTTCTTCCCTCCCTCAGAGCATCTGTTGTTGTGTTAAGGAATGTCTGTTTTACCTAGGAGACTACTCAGATTTAGCAATATATGCTAAGAATTAGTGTTAGGTACTTCCACATAGATTATTTTATGCAGTCCTACCACAGAATCCCTTTACTGATGAGGAAACTGAGGTTCCATGACTTATTCAAGGTCTTGTGAGCTTTATGTTCCAAGCTAACATACTCCCTACTCCAAAAACACTTTGCTTCTTGCCATACCACAACTGCAGCATGACTGCCTCAGAAGAGAATGGGCCCATTCCAATGAAACCAGGTCACTGGGGCAGTTTTCAAATATCCTAAAAACTCTTTTTTTTCCCTCCATGTAAAATCGAATGAAGTGCCAATCACTCCTGGACTGAAGGTCCTAAACCTCTTCAAGAGGCAACCCTCTACCTTAATTTAAGAGTGGTTATTTAGGATGCCTTGCATGGATTTTGTGACTTTTTCCAGTTGGACTCTCCAAAGCATTCCAACTAGCCTAGTGCCCTGAAGCAAAAAAAAAGTCATCTACCCTAGCAATAGCTCCCCTGCCCTCTGACAGTCCTCAGGCTGGTGGCACCCTCCTTATGCACAAAGAAGCAGAACTGGCCTCCTGCACCACAACAGACAGTATTGAGCAGAGTGTTCCCAGGCAGGGATTAGAAAGACTAATCTGTTATATCAGCTGAACCTGCCTGCCAGGGACCTCCTTTGATTCCTAAGTGTGGCATTCTAGGGTCCTCCCTTGGCAGAAACTCAGCTTTCTGAATAGCGCTCTTCTGCATTGCTGTACACTTAATATAAACTTCTTAATATATGGTTGACTAGGTAGATGGTAGCTCCTTCTCAAAAATCCAGGTTGTAAAATATACACATGAGCAGATAACTCAGGACATCCAAAAAAAAGAAAACACTCAATAAATGTATAAGATTCATTTTTTCGGAACAAATTTTCTTCACATTGCAATGATCAGTTGTATAATAATCAGTGAACACTTACAGACACTTCTAGCATATTTTATTAGTTGGGATTAGTTATGCCCAACTATTACATATATGAAAAAAATCTGAACTTTTATTAGATCCATACTGATTCCAACCTGAAAAGAAAAATGTTTTATATACTTCCTTCCAGCTTTAGAATTAATGTCACTGAAGAGTGACCTAAATTACAAAATTTGGATTTAATTTCCTAAAATTACATGAGATATTTTAAAAATCTGCTGTATTTGTGAGTACTTATTTTGATCAATCATTTCAGTACTGTCCAAACAAGATAAAATGGAGAAATAAATTATTATATACTATTCCAGTTACAAAATTTTCTCTTATAATGATCAAAAGTTCGCTCTGGTTAAGTCACCGACCATAAGAAGTTTATATTACCAATTATAACTATAAAATATATTCACTTAAAGTTTCCTGAAAAGAAAAAAATATTATCAATAAATACTGAACTGTAGTGATATGGGATTCCCAAGTGGCTTAGTGGTAAAGAAACCATCTGCCAATGTAGGAGACACGGATTCAATCCTTGGGTCAGGAAGAGCCCCTGGAAAAGAAAATGGCAAAGCACTCCAGTACTCTTGCCTGTGAAATCCCATGGACAGAGGAGCCTGGTGGGCTATAGTCTACGGGGTTGCAAAGAGCTGGACACAACTGAGCGACTAAGCACGCAGCATGCGGTTAGTGATGAGAATACTGAACTATTAAGAGGGGAGCTTATTAATATTTGTCATTTCCTTTGAAAGACACAAGCACCTGATATTCACGCATGTGTGCTCACACAGTCATGTCTGAGCCCGCCAGCCTCCTCCACCCATGAGATTCTCCAGGCAAGAATAATGGAGTGGGTTGCCATGCCCTTCTCCAGGGAATCTTCCTGACCCAAGGATCAAACCCGAGTCTCCTGCATCTCCTGCACTGGCAGATGGATTCTTTACCATTCTTTACTGAGCCACCTGGGAAGTCACTGATATTCACTGTAGCACTATTTATAATAACCAAGATACAGAAGCAACTGAAATGTCTACTAAGATCACGGCATCTGGTCCCATCACTTCATGGGAAATAGATGGGGAAACAGTGGAAACAGTGTCAGACTTTTATTTTTTGGGGCTCCAAAATCACTGCAGATGGTGACTGCAGCCATGAAATTAAAAGATGCTTACTCCTTGGAAGGAAAGTTATGATCAACCTAGACAGCATATTAAAAAGCGGAGACATTACTCTGCCAACAAAGGTCTGTCTAGTCAAGGCTATGGTTTTTCCAGTAGTCATGTATGGATGTGAGAGTTGGATGGTGAAGAAAGCTGAGTGCTGAAGAATTGATGCTTTTGAACTATGGTGTGGGAGAAGACTCTTGAGAGTCCCTTGGACTGCAAGAAGATCCACCCAGTTCATCCTAAAGGAGATAAGTCCTGAGTGTTCATTGGAAGGGCTGATGTTGAAGCTGAAACTCCAATACTTTGGCCACCTCATGCGAAGAGTTGACTCATTGGAAAAGATCCTAATGCTGGGAAGGATTGGGGGGCAGGAGGAGAAGGGGACAACAGAGGATAAGACGGCTGGATAGCATCACCGACTCAATGGACATGGGTTTGGGTGGACTTCAGGAGTTGGTGATGGACAGGGAGGCCTGGCGTGCTGCGATTCATGGAGTCTCAAAGAGTCGGACACGACTGAGCGACTGAACTGAACTGAAAGTGTCCATCAACAGATGAATTAGCAAGAAGATATGGTGTGCATATATACATATAGTGGGCTTCCCTAGTGGCTCAGTGGTAAAGAATCCACTTGCAAATGCAGAAGACATGGGTTTGATCCTTGGGTCGAAAGAGCCTCTGAAGGAGGAAATGGCAAACCAATTCAGTATTCTTGCCTGAGAAATTTCACAGGCAGAGGAGCCTGGTGGGCTACAGTCTATGGAGTGGCAAAAGAATCAGACATGACTTAGTGACTAAACAATAACATATATGTGTGTGTGTGTGTGTACACATACAATAGAATATTACTCAGCCAAACAAAAAAATGAAATCTTGCCATTTGAGGCAACATGAATGGATACAGAGGGTATTACACTAAGTGAAATAAGTCAGATAGACAAAGGCAAATATTGGATGTTATCGTTTACATGAGAAATCTAAGAAATAAAACAAATGAAAAAAATAAAACAAAGGAGAAACAGAGTCACAGATACAGAGATCAAACTAGTGATTACCACTGGGGAGAGGCAAGCGGGTAGGGGAGTGATAGGAGTGAGAAATTAAGAGGTACAGCTACAATGTATAAAATAAATAATCTCCAAGGATGTACTGTACAGCCCAGGAAACATAGCCAATATTTTATAATAACCTTAAATGGAGTATAACCTATAAAAATATTGAATCACTATATTGTATACCTGAAACTAATATAATACAGTACATCAAGTATATTTCAATTTAAAAGAAGAATACATATGATGTCAAGCACACGAAAAGGTACTAAACCTCATGAGTCACCAAGAAAACGTAATTTAAAACCACAGTTAGGCACCATTTCCTACACATCAGAATGGCCACAGTAAAAAAAAACACTCTAACAATGTTAAATATTAGCAAGAATATGAAACAACTTGACCCGTCATACACTGCTGGTAAAATAATACAACCACTTTGGAGGACTTAGTAGTTTCCAATGAACTCAAACATACCTTTACCCTATGACTTAATAATTATACTTTTTAGGTATCTACCAAAGAGAACTACACAAATAGTCACAGCAGTGTTTGTTATAGAGGTCTCAAATGAGAAATGACCTAAAAGTACAAACACAGAAGGATGGATTTAAAAAATTGTGGTGTAGGACTTCTCTGGTGGTTCAGTGGTTAAGAATCTGCTAAATGCAGGGAACATGGGTTCAGTCCCTGCTCTGGGATGCCGTGGGGCAACTAAGCCCAAGCACCACAACTACTGAGCCTGTGGTCTAGAACCTTCAAACCGCAACGAATAAAACCCACGCACCCAGAGCTTGTGCTCTGCCAGAGAAGCCACGGCCGCGAGGAGCCCGAGCACAACTAGAGTGCCCATGGTCACGGCAACTAGAAAAAGCCCACACGCAGCAATGGAGACACAGTGCAGCCAAATAATCAAATCAATAAACACTTTCAAAAAATGTGGTATAAAACATGAAGGAAATAACTGATAAACTTTATTTCATGAAAATTAAAAACCTGGCTTTGTGAAACAAAGTTATAAAGAGAATCAGAAAAGAAGTCACAGACTGGGAGAGGACATTTGCAAAAGACACACCTGACAAAGGACTATTTATCTAAGATACACGAAGAACTTTGAAAACTGAATAATAAGAAAACCTGAATTTTAAAATGGGCCAAAGACAACATACAAATGGCAAGTAAGCACATGAAAAGATGTTCCACACCATATATCATCAGGGAAATGCAAATTAAAACAACAGTAAGATATTACCACACACCTAATTAGGTCAAAATTTAGAACATGATGACCCCAAATGCTGGGGAGAATATGGAGCGACAGGAACTGTTACTCATCACTGTGGGAATGCAAAATGTTACAGCCACTTTGGAAGACAGTTTGGTGGTTCCTTACGAAACTAAATATACTCTTGGCAAACAATCAAGCAATTGTGCTCCTTGGTATTTATCCAAAAGAGTTGAAAACTTATATCCACTTAAAAACCTGCCCAAAGAGGTTCACAGCAGCTTTATTCATAATTGCTAAAACTTGGAAGCAACCAAGGTGCTCTACAGTAGATGAACAGGTACATAAACATAACCCAGAAAATGAGATATTATTCAGCATTAATATGAAATGAACTATCAAGCCATAGACGGCAGCTTCCCCGTCCCTGGGATTCTCCAGGCAAGAACACTGGAGTGGGGTGCCATTGCCTTCTCCGGAAAAGACATGGGAGAATCTTAAATGCATATTACTAAAAGAAGCCAATCCGATAAGGCTACATACTATATGATTCCAACTATATGACATCAGGGAAAAGAAAACTAAAGAGACAGTGAAAAGACCAATGGTTGCCAGGGATCTGAAGGGGTTGCAGGGTGTTGGAGAAATGAAAAGACAGAAGACAAAGGATTTTTAGGTCTGTGAAAACATTGTGTATGGTATTACATAAAGATGGATACATTTGTTGAAAATTGTAGAATATACAACACCAGGAATAAACCCTTAGGTAAACTATCAACTATGGGAGATTATGACACATCAGGGTAGGGTCATTCTTGGTAAAATACAGTGTTTTGGTAAATAATGCTGACTGTGGGGAAGGCTATGCATGTGTGTATGGAAAATCAATTTACCTGCCTCTCAGTTTTGTTGTAAACCTAAAACTGTTAAAAAAATAAACATTAAAAAAATGTGGTATTAATATATTTATAAAATGAAATACTACTCAGCAACTAAAAGCAACATACTACTGAAATCAGCAATAGCATGGATAAATCTTAGAAATATGCTGAGTGAAAGAAGCCAGGCATGAAATAGTGCATTATTGTATGATTCCATATATATGAGGCCCAGGACCAGCCTCAACAAGTCTATGGAGACAGAAATCAGGAATGTGTTTCCTTGGAAATCCGAGAGAGAACAGACTGGAAAGGGCATGAAGAAACCTGCTGGGGTGTCATAATGTTCTATACCTTTTTTTCATGTGGTGGTTAGAAAGGAATATAAGATTGTCAACACTCATTAAACTGATCGCATAAGATCTATATGCGTAATTTTACCTTTATTACCTCAATTTAAAATGGACAGGGGAGAAAGGGAGAGGAGGAGAAGAAATGTGATCACTGTGCTCAGCAGCTCCGGCCCTCAGCCCACCTCCACCTTGTCTCCGGTAGCTCCCTAGTTTGAAGTGGTGTTTATTTTCCATTTGAGGGTAGCGGAGAAAGAAGAACAAATGCAAGTGCTTTTACTGGATCTGGACTCCGGCTATGGGAGTACATGTTTATGTGACCGATGATTATTGTGGAAGCATTGATTGAAATGGTGTGTATTACTGCTGCTGCTGCTGCTAAGTCGCTTCAGTCGTGTCTGACTCTGTGCAACCCCATAGACGGCAGCCCACCAGGCTCTCCTGTCCCTGGGATTCTCCAGGCAAGAATACTGGAGTGGGGTGCCATTGCCTTCTCCGTCTGTATTACTAGCACCTGCAAATAAATGTTTGGAGGAATTTGGTGATAAGCTAACACAATCTTCCCCCAGAAGAACAAAATTTAACTGCTCTAAGTTTTTCCACACAACTTTAAGGGTTGGAATAGCACAAGTATGTTGAGAACTATTTTTAGATCTTTCATATAAAAAAATGAAGCGATCTGATAAAAGATGATTTTCTAATTTCTTACTAATACGATGTGACAGTGCCTTCAGATCAACAATTCTGATGAGTTAAACACTCCTAAGAGTGCCCAGATAATGAAAATACTAAGCTTCATTTCATTTGATTTCACACATTTAATTTCACCGGCTATTCAACATGACTTCTATTAGTAAAATTATTCCTCTTAAAGTGAGATGGGAATTCATTCATTATCCCTTATTATCCTGTTTCTTCCAGCTATATTTTACTATTAAAAGTTTTTTAATTTTGAAAAATAAGCATAGGCCTGAAGATATTCTCTCATATATCATCCCAATTACCTTATTTTTGCTTTTTCTCTCACGTGCTTCATAACAAGCTGATTTCTCATCTCGTTTTCATTCTACCCTCTTCAGAGTAAAACCTGCAACAAAAACAACAACAAAAAAAACCCATATAAACTTCAACTTTTCCATTTAACTTGCATGGGTCCCCAGTCAAAAAACATAAAACACTTAAAGGTCGTCTTGTGGTTCTGTGTAACTCCTATTTTTCCACAATATATCACGACTTTTTAAGCACAGCCATATGCAGTTCATTTTCAGATTATTTACCAAAATAGGAAAATGGTACAGGGCTCTGACATGCCTTAGGAAAGAAAGAAGGCTGTGCAATTAACTAAGTTTCAGCTAATGCACTTACGTATTTTAGACTACACTGATGGAATTGATAATCATGGCTAATGTATAATATTTCAGTGCTTGATAAAATTCTGGTAGTATTCTAATAGATTACGTTGCATACAGAAAACTTTGCTGATTTGAAGTCTATGAAAGGGAATACAAGAAAAGAGTTTTATGTGAGTTCATGTATCTTAATTAAATAATAATGAGGAGTTTGTCAACTTTACCAGAAGAAGAGGAAGATGAGGAGGATGAGAGAAAGAAGGGGAGGAGAAGAGGAAGATAAGGATGGGAGGGGAGGAAAAAGGAAGGCAAGGGGCAGAAGGAGAAAGACAAGGTAGGAGGGAAAGTGAAAGAGGAGAAAACGGGGAATGAGAAGGATTAGAAAGTGACAAACAGAGAAGATCCAGGTAAAAAACCTGAAAGAATTTTTAAGTATGGAGATTAGATGAAGGTACAAATGATACAGAAAGTTAGGTACGGGCAACCTAGGAGTTTATTCTATTTGCTTCATATGCATTCGAAACTTTCCATAATAAAAGACATTTTAAAAAAAGAAATAGGGAGATTTACCAAGGAGAAAAAGCATGTAATTATCTCAGTAAACATCCAGAATGCATTTCATAAAATTTAACACCTGTTCATGATTAAAACTCTTAATAAACTAAAAATTGAAAGGAAATCCATTTATCTAATAAGGTTGCATATGAAATCTTATAACTGACATCAAACTTAATGATGAAATATAAGTGAATTTGGGAAGGTTACAGGATACAAATTTAATACACAAAATACATTTTATTTCTACTAGCAATGAACTCAAAAATTAAAATAAACAAAGGTATTTTAAAATAACCAAAAATATCTATAATAATTTTAATGAAACTGTGCAAAATTTCTATTAAAAACAAGACATTTGCTGAAAGACTAAAAAAGACCTAAACAGATGAAGAGGTGTACCATGTTCATGTATTAGAAGACTTAGTATTGTTAAGATGACAATTCTCATCATATCTTTTATAGATTCAATGCAATTCCAATAAAAACCCCATGAGGGCTTTTTTGGCTGAAATCAACAACTTATTTTAAAATATACATGGAAGTGGATAGGATTCAGAATAACTAAAACAATATTGAAAAAGAAGGGCAAAGTTCTAGGGCAAACTTTACCTCATTTCAAGACTTATTAAACAGAAAGCTACAATATTGAAAGACAAGGTAGTCATGGCAATAGAATGAACAAATAGCAATACAGAACAGAGTCCAAAAATAGACCATACCCTATAGTAATTTTAACAAAACAACCAAAGCAATTCAATGAAGGAAGAAAAAGTTTCCCAATAAACAGTGCTAGAACAACTGGATAACTGTGGGAGAAAAAAATAAACACCAACTACCCCTCAACTTCACTTCATATTAAACAAAAATTATTAATTTGATATGCATCTAGGCCTAAATGTGAAAACTAAAATTATAAATCTTTCAGAAGCAGATACAGTAAGATATATTTGCAACTTGGGGGTAGAGAAATAGGAGGTCAGAAAACATTTTTCATATAGGACACAAAAAGCACTATCTGTAAAAAACAACAATAGCCCTCCTCCACAAAAGAAAACAGTAAATAAATTTGATTACATAAAAATTTAGAACTCAGCAATAAAAAGTATTAACTGAATACATGCAATAATAACACAGCTGAATCTCACAGATGTAACGCTGAGTAAAAGAAGCCAGACATAAGTAGTCCATGTTACATAATTCGGTTTTTTGTTTTTAAATTTATTTGGCTGCACCGGGTCTTAGTTGCAGCATGTGGATTCTTTAGTTGTGACTTAGCTACTAGACCATCATGGAAGTCCCTGCAATTTGTTTTATAAATTTCAGAAACATACAAAACTAATTTCTATTGACAGAAATAAAGATTGTCATTGCATTGGGTAGAGAGGAATGGGGGGCTGACCAGGAATTATCTGGAGTGACAAAAATGTTCTTTAACTTGTGCTGGATGAGAGTTACAGGAATGTATGCATTTGTCAAACTTCATTCAGCTGCTCCCTTATGATCTGTATATTTCACTTTATGTAAAGTATACCTCAATAGAAGACAATTTAAAATAAACACTTCTGCAAATCATGTATCTTGATAAAAAGAATTTATATCCAGAATATATAAAGAATTCATCCAACTCAACAACAAAAAGACAATCCAGTTCAAAAATGGGCAAAGGATTCATAATGCATTTCTCCAAGGATACATATAATAAATAGCCAACAAACACATAAAGAGATGTTCAATATAATTAGTCATTAGAGAAATGGAAATCATCACCACAGTGAGATACTAACTCACACCAACTGAATGGTTATTATAAAACAGAAAACAAAACAGAAAATAGCAAGCATTTGAGGGGACTTCCCTGATGGTCCAGTGGTTGAGAATCTGCCTTTGAATGCAGAGGACACGTGTTTGATCCCTGGTCAGGAAACTAGGATCCCACATGCCACAGGGCAACTAAGCCCACACACCCTAGAGAGCCCATGTGCCACAACTGCAGAGACCTCACACTGCAACTACTGAGCCTGTGTGCTCTAGAGCCCATGCTCCATGCAGAGGAGCCCCTGCGTGCCACAACTAGAGAAAACTGGAGCCCTGCAATGAAGACTCAGCACAGCCAAAGTACATACACAAATAATACAAATGTCAGAATACATGGAAAAATTGGAGCCCTTGCGCACTGTTGATGGGAATGTAAAATAGTACAGCCACTATGGAAAACAGTGTGGCAGTTTCTCAAGAAATTAAAAACAGATTTATATATGATGCAGCACCTCCATTTCTAACCATACATTTAAAGAATGGAAAAGAGGGTCTTGAAGAAATATTTGTACATCCATGTTCATAGTAGTGTTATTCATAAAGCCAAATGGTAGAGAAAGAGTTCATCGATAAGGAAATGAATAAATAAAATATGGTGTATATATACAACAGAATACTATTATTTTGTTGTTATTATTATTATTTTGCCATTATTATTATTATTTTGCCACACTGTGCAGCTGTGGATTGACTAGGGATGGAACCTGTACCCCCTGCAGTGGAAGCGTGAAGTCTTAACCACTGGACCACTAGGGAAGTCCTACAATGGAATATTATTCAACCTTAAAAAGGAAGGAAATTCTGACACATACTACAACACAGATGAACTTTGAGGACATTATGCTAAGTGAAATAAGTCAATCACAAAAGGACGAATACTATATAATCCCATTAATATGAGATAACCTAGAATCATCAAATTCATAGAGATAGAAAAGCAGAATGGTGATTGAGGGGAGAGGAGAACGGGAGTTGCTTAACAGGCATCATTTCAGTTTTGCAAGCTGGAGTTTTGGAAATTGGCTGCACCAAACAAACAAACAAACAAACAAAAAAACACCATGCTTGAGGGCTTCCCTGATGGCTACATGGGTTGGATCCCTGGTCCAGGAAGATCCCACATGCCTCAGAGCAACTAAGCCCATGCTCCACAACTACTGAGCCTGTGCTCCGCAGCAAGAGAAGCCACTGCAGTCAGAAGCCTGCGCACTGCAACCAGAGAGCAACTCATGCTCACTGCAACTAAAGAAAAGCCTGTGCAGCAACGAAGACCCAGCAAGCCAAAAATAAAATATAAATAAAATCACATATTAAAAAAAAAAACTTGCTTAAGATCTATGGCCACGGGAGGAACGGAGAAGGGAGAGGGTGAGATGCAATGGAGAGAGTAACATGGAAACGTACACTACCATATGTAAAACAGGTAGCCAATGGGAATTTGCTGTCTGACTCAGGGAATCAAAATGGGGCTCTGTGACAATCTAGAAGGGTGGGATGGGAAGGGAGATGGGAGGGAGGGGACACGGGTGTACCTTTGGCAGATTCTTGTTGATGTCTGACAGAAAACAAAAACATTCTGGAAAGCAATTATCTTTCAATTAAAAAATAAATAAGTGGAAAAAAAATTGCTTGAAATCTTCCTGAGTTTGAAAATAACTATAAAGGATTTCTCTAAGGCAGCTTCAGTTCAGTTCAGTTTAGTTGCTCAGTCTTGTCCAACTCTTTGTGACCCCATGGACTGCAGCACGCCAGGCCTCTCTGTCCATCACCAACTTCCGAAGCCTACTCAAACTCATGTCCATCATGTTGGTGATGCTATCCAACCCTCTCATCCTCTGTCAACCCCTTCTCCTCCCACCTTTAATCTTTCCCAGCATCAGGGTCTTTTTCAATGAGTCAGTTCTTCGAATCAGGTGGCCAAAGTATTGGAGCTTCAGCTTCATCATCAGTCCTTCCAATTAATATTCAGGACTGATTTCCTCCAGGATGGACTGGTTGGATCTCCTTGCAGTCCAAGGGACTCTCAAGAGTCTTCTCCAACACCACAGTTCAAAAGCATCAATTCTTGGGCACTCAGCTTTCTTTATGGTCTAATTCTCACATTCATACATGACTACTGGACAAACCATAGCTTTGACTATACAGACCTTTGTTGGTAAAGTAGTATCTCTGCTTTTTAATATGTTGTCTAGGTTTGTCATAGCTTTTCTTCCAAGGGGTAAGCGTCTTTTAATTTCATGACTGCAATCACCATCTGCAGTGATTTTGGAGCCCCCCAAAATAAAGTCTGTTACTGTTTCCATTGTTTCCCCATCTATTTGCCATGAAGTGATGGGACCAGATGCCATGATCTTAGGTTTTGGAATGTTGAGTTTTAAACCAACTTTTTCATTCGCCTTTCGCTTTCATCAAGAGGCTCTTTAGTTTTTCTTCACTTTCTGCCATAAGGGTGGTGTCATCTGCATATCTGAGGTTATTGATATTTCTCCCGGCAATCTTGATTCCAGCTTGTGCTTCTTCCAGCCCAGTGTTCCTCATGATGTACTCTGCATATAAGTTAAACAAGCAGGGTGACGATATACACCCTGCTTGACGTACTCCTTTCCTGATTTGAAACCAGTCTGTTGTTCCATGCTCAGTTCTAACTGTTGCTTCTTGACTCAAGAGGCAGGTCAGGTGGTCTGGTATTCCCATCTCTTAAAGAATATTCCAGTTTGTTGTGATCCACACAATCAAAGGCTTTGGCATAGTCAATAAAGCAAAAGTAGATGTTTTTCTTGAAACCTCTTGCTTTCTGTATGATCCAGTGGATGTTGGCAATTTGATCTCGGTTCCTCTGCCTCACCTTGCATCATCTCCATTCCTTTCAGCAGAAGTGTGAAGTCATGGGGATTTGTGCAATAAAATAAACAGCCACTAGAGGGCACTGTATCCCCTCTGGTGTGCAGTAAAGATTTTCAATTAGAAATACCTTTTATCTTCAAGATCATGCTTCAGACAGTAAAGTCCAGAAAGTTTCTCTATTCACCTGGTCAAACCATTCATTAACTGAGGTTTGAGGAAACTGTTCCAGTCTCTGGTTTCAGCTTCCACATCTGCATAATGTGGGAGGTTGGGTACAAGATCTCCAAGCATCTGCAGATGGTGACTGTGGCTGTGAAAATAAAAGATGCTTGCTCCTTAGAAGAAAAGCTATGACAAACCTAGACAGCATATTAAAAAAAAGAGATACTACTTTACCAGCAAAGGTCTGT
This sequence comes from Moschus berezovskii, assembly GCF_049115385.1. Classification (NCBI taxonomy): domain Eukaryota; kingdom Metazoa; phylum Chordata; class Mammalia; order Artiodactyla; family Moschidae; genus Moschus; species Moschus berezovskii. The sequence continues at coordinate 92,320,691 of NC_142463.1, read as the reverse complement.
ATAGTCAAAGCTATTGTTTGTCCAGTAGTCCATGTATGGATATGAGAGTCAGACCATAAAGAAAGCTGAGCGCCGAAGTATTGATGATTTTGAACTGTGGTGTTGGAGAAGACTCTTGAGAGTCCCTTGTACAGCAAGGAGATCCAACCAGTCCATCCTGGAGGAAATCAGTCCTGAATATTAATTGGAAGGACCGATGATGAAGTTGAAGCTCCAATAATTTGGCCACCTGATTCGAAGAACTGACTCATTGGAAAAGACCCTGATGCTGGGAAAAATTGAGGGCAAGAGGAGAAGGAGACAACAGAGGATGAGATGGTTGGATGGCATCACTGACTCAATGGACATGAGTTTGAGCAAGCTCTGGGAGTTAGTGCTAGACAGGGAAGCCCAGCACACTGCAGTCCGTGGGGGTGCAAAGAGTCAGACACGACTGAGTGACTTAACTGTCAACCCTGAAATTCCTATTTAATACTGCCTTAAAATAAGGATGACATCTGGAAAAACAGTAAGAATTACACCTGCTTTATTTTATCATTTTTTCCAGTTCACTCAAACTGTTTCCTCTTCCTACCTTCTCTATTTCTGAATTTTCTTTCCCCCTTAAGCACCCTTTTAGCTTCCCTTGTGGCTCAGCTGGTAAAGAATCCTCATGCAATTTAGGAGACCTGGGCTTGATCCCTGGGTGGGGAAGGTCCCCTCAAGGGAAAGGCTATCCACTCCAGTATTCTGGCCTAGAGAATTCCGTGAAATGTACAGTCCATGTGTCACAAAGAGCAGGATACGACTGAGTGACTTTCACTTTCACTTAAGCACCCTTTACTGATAATCTGGTCTTCTCTGGTGGCTCAGTGGTAAAGAATAAGCCTGCCAATGCGGGAGATATGGGTTTGACCCCTGGCATCAGGAAGATACAATGGAGAAGGAAATGGCAACCCATTCCAGTATTCTTGCCTGGAAAATCCCAAGGATAGAGGAGTCTGGTGGGCTACAGTCCATGGGGTTGCAAGAGTTAGACATGACTTAGCAATTAAACAACAACAGATAATTTATAAAAATATGATAAAAACATTCTCAGAGTACTTTCCCAGTTTCACCTGTTATTTTCTCTTTCGATTCTCATGACAAATCAGGTTTGTAGGTATTATCTCCAGTGTACCTGGTGAGGAAACTGAAGCCTAGAAGAGTTCAGTGAATTGCCTGCAGAAACATAGCCATCAAGTATTAGCACCTGCCTTCCAACTCCAGAGCCTTACTCTTCATGAAATATTCACTTTGGAAAGATACAAGTTTTGTGGGACCTGACGTATACACATTAAAGCTGTCTGTACTAGTTTTCCATGGCAGGATGCCATGATCTTAGTTTTTTTAATATTTCGTTTTAAGCCGGCTCTTTCACTCTCCTCCTTCACATTCATTAAGAGGCTTCTTTAGTTCCTCTTCAATTTCTGCCATTAGAGTGGTTTCATCCCCATATCTGAGGCTGTTGATGTTTCTCCCGCCTATCTTGATTCTGGCTTGTAACGCATCCAGCCTGGCATTTCTCAAGATGTGCTCACTGTATAGGTTAAACAAACAGGGTGACAGCAGACAGCCCTGTCATACTCCTTTCTCAATCTTGAACCAATCCGTTGTTCCATACTGGGTTCTAACTATTGCTTCTTGACCCACATACAGGTTTCTCAGGAGACAGGCAAGATGGTCTGGTATTCCCATCTCTTTAAGAGCTTTTCACAGTTTATTATAATCCACACAAAGGCTTTAGCGCAGTCAATGAAACAGAGGTAGATGTTTCTCTGGATTCCTAGCTTTCTCTATGATCCAGCAAATGTTGGCAATTTGATCTCTGGTTCCTTTTCCTTTTCTAAACCCAGCTTGGACATCAGGAAGTTCTTGGTTCACATAATGCTGAAGCCTAGCATGCAAAAAATTTTAAGCAAGACCTTACTAGCATGGGTGCTGTGCTTAGTTGCTCAGTTGTGTCCGACTCTGAGACCCCATGGACTGAAGCCCGCCAGGCTCCTCTGTTCATGGGGATTCTCCAGGCAAGAACACTGGAGTGGGTTGTCATGCCCTCCTCCAGGTACTAGCATGGGAGATGAGTGCAACTGTCCAATCGTAAGCACATTCTTTAGTACTTCTTTCTTTGGAATTGGGATGAGGATTGACATTTTCAGTCCTGTGGCCACAGCTGGGTCTTCCAGATTTGGGGACATATTGAATGCAACAAATTGATGATATAATCGTTTAGGGTTTTGAATAGTTCTACGGGAATTCCATTGCATCCACTAGCTCTATTAACAACAGTGCTTCCTAAGGCCCACTTGACTTCGCTCTCCAGAATGTCTGACTCAGGGTGACTGACCACACTGTCGTAGTAACCTGGTTCATTAAGATCTTTCTTGTGGATGCAAAAGTAGGAAGTCAAGAGATACCTGGAGTAACAGGCAAGTTTGGCCTTGGAGAAAAAAAGAAGCAGGGCAAAAGCTAACTGAATTCTGCCAAGAGAATGTGCTGGTCATAGCAAATGTGTTTGAATGCCTGCTTTCAATTCTTTGCGTATATACTTAGAAATAGAATTGCTGGGTCATGTGGTAATATTATGTTTAACTTCTGAGGAACTGCCAAACTGTTCCACAGTGGCTATACCATTTTATAACCCTGTGAGCAATGTATGAATTTTCAGATTTCTCCACATTCTTGCCAATACTTATTTTCCTTAAAAAAAAATATTATTATAATCATCCTAGTGGGTACAGAGTGGCATCTTGCGGTTCCAACTTACATTTCTCTAATGACTCATAATGCTGAGTATCGTGTCATGTGCTTGTTGATCACTAACACATCTTTTCTGGAAAACACCTATTCAAGCCCTTTGCTCATCTTTTAATTGGGTTGTCTTTCTGTTGTTGAGTTGTACGAGTTATTTATGTATTCTGGACATTATATCCTAATTTGCAAATATTTTCTCCCAGGTATTCTTTTCACTTTCTTGATAATGCCCTTTGATGCACAAAAACTTCTAATTTTGATCAAACCCAATTTATCTTTTTCTTCTTTACTCTTCTTTTGGTATTATATCTAAGAATTGATTGCCAAATGCAAGGTCATTTAGATTTACCATGCATATTTTTCTAAGAGTTTTATAATTTAGTTCTTATATTTAGGTTATCAGTTAATCCATTTTTAATTTTTGGATATGGCATAAGGTAGGGGTGCAACTTCATTCTTTTGCATACAGATATTCAGCTGTCCCAGAACCACTTGTTGAAGAGACTTTTCTTGTTCCATTGAAGGGTCAGAAAAAAATCAATTTGCCATAGATTTATAAGTTTATTTCTGGATTTTTAATTGTGTTCTCTTGGTCTATATATCTATCCTTATGCCAATACCACAATGCTTTGATCTCTGTAGCTTTGTAATAAGTTTTATAATAAGGAAATGTGAGTCCTCTAACTTTGTTCTTCTTAAATATTTTAAGTATTCAGGGTCCTGTGCAATTCCATATGTATTTTCCACTTTTGCAAAAAGGGCTATTGGGATTTTAATCAGAATTGCATTGAATCTGTAAAGCAAGCTGGGTAGTATTGCCACCTTAACAATATTGTCTTCCAATACATGAACATGGATGTCTTTCCACTTATTTAGGTATTCTTTAGTATCTTTCAGTAATATTTTATAATTTTTAGTGTGAAAGTCTTTCACTTTTGTATAGTAAGGAATCTGGCCTCATCTAAAGGGAGGTCTGACCTCTGTCCCAGCTCCTGGGAGATGACTTCCACACCCTTGCAGTTTCTCAAGAGGTAGGAGTATAATTCATAGTGGAGTCCCTCAGACCAACTTTAATAGTTTTATGCTAATAAGGTGTCTCAGGGTGGGCCCCTTCATAGTTCAGGCTAATGAAATGACTCAGGGTACAGCTGACAATGTTAGAAAAGCCAACAATGTGACTGGAAAGTTAGGACTGTGTGTCACAAAATAACAGCCCAAACTTCAGGGAAGCATGTGGCTGGAGATTGTAGTTCAAGAATCACATGGACAATAATTCTCCCCAAGTAAAGAAACCTCAAGTACTGGACACCAGTGAGCATTCCTGATTGGCAATATTCTTAGAGCACTTCACACATCATAGATGAGAGGAGATAACTCCCCTCAGGACCCCACCTGGAGAGGACAACCAGAACTTCCAGTTTGGACCCTCCCAGATGCTGCCCTAGGCTACTCTTCCTTTGCCTCAATTCAATGTATCCTTTCTCTGTAACAAATGTGACTGTGTATATAATAGCTTTCAGTGTGTTCTGTGAATCTTTGTAGCAAATTATTGAGTCTAAGCAAGGTTATGAGAATACTTGAATTTGTGGGCAGATGGTCTGAAGTCAGGGTGGCCCTGGAGACTCCCAACCTTGCAGATGGTATCTGAAATAGGGCAACGTTTCTTCCAACAGCACAGTTGCCTAAACTCTTTACAACCTCCTTAGTTAAATCTATCCCTAAGTGTTTTAACTAAAGAGGTTGCAAAGAGTTTAGGCAACTCCCTAGGTGTTTGGGGGCTTCCCTGATGACTCTGATAGTAAAGAATCTGCCTGCAATGCAGGAGGCCAGGGTTCAATCCCTGGGTCGAGAAGATCCCCTGGAGGAAAGAATAGCAACGCACTCCAGTACTCTTGCCTGGAGAATTCCATGGAGAGATGAGCCTGGCGGGGTACAGCCTATGGGGTTGCAAAGGTATTTTATTCTTTTGGATGCTGTTGTAAATGAAATTATTTCCTTAATTTCCTATTTATTCATGTTTTAAAAATACTTATTGAGCACTTGCTGTATGCTAGCCTCTGTTCCAAGTGCTTCACAACACTAATTTTATTCTCCTAGCAACCTTGAGGTACTTTGTTGAAAACTGGGTAGTCAGCCTCCTGAGTCTGTATTCTGAACTCACCATTCTGTTGATTCACGAGGCTTCGAGAAGTTTCCTGGGAACCTCTTATCTACCTCTTCACACTGTCATTCCGTAGTTCAGACCCTTATAAATTCAACACTGAGCCAGAGCTTCCCACTGTCTTCCTAACTCAACTGTCTACCACCTACGCTGAATGCTGCCACCACTCTAACAACTCTGAAGCATTGCTGATCTAAGTCCTGGACATTCCAGTGACAAGAAGTGCCTTCCTTCTCTGCATTTATGAACATAAAAAACAATTACTGCTCATAAGCTGAACTTGACCACGGATTCTTCAGTGTCTTCTAGTAACACTGAATTCTTACTGAAAACTTTGCTGTGAAACAGAGGCAAAGTGGGCGAGGGGAGGGCACAAAGCCTGACCCCACCAACCCCACTTCTCCTCAATCTCAGATTATTCATTTGCAGAACAAACTATAAGGTCTCCTCTCAAAAGTTGTAGGAATTAATTGTGTGTTTGTGAGAAAGAGAGAGAGAGACAGAGGAGCAGTAGGACAGGTCCTGGCATGAGCAAATGCTCAGCAAATGTAGGCTGATTTTTATCTCAGTAGTCACAAAGAATTTCTAAATTCTTTGACAACAAGGGCCTTAGACATACTTTTTTGGTATTTGTTAAATAAACATTATATAACTTTTATCAGAAAAACTTTGGTATCTGGACTTGCTTAAGAACCAAGGCTCTTATGAGAAAATCAGCCTCTAAAGTCTGAATTCAAAGGTTGGCCACTACTGCGTCAGTGACTTCTGTAAAGTTACTCAACTTCTCTCTTGAGCCTCGAATTCTTTATCTGTCACCTGTCAACAGAACCTACTTCACAGGGTCATGAAAGTTCAGGTGAGTGCTTAGTAATAGAATCATCCCCCACCCCCAAACTGCCAGCCATAATTACATCACGTCCTAAATATTGTATCCACGAAATTTGGCCTCTGCATTACTCCATGCTTCTAACACACACACACACACACACACACACACAGACCCCTACCCTTTTGGACCAATCTTGCCACCCTCTGCTTTTTTAATATACTATCAAGGTTGGACACGACTGAGCGACTGAACTGAACTGAACTGAACTGCCACCCTCTGACTTGCTCTTCTTTCCCGACTTCCATGTACCTGCTGCTGCTGCTAAGTCGCCTCAGTCGTCTCCGACTCTGTGCGACCCCATAGACGGCAGCCCCCCAGGCTCTCATCCCTGGGATTCTCCATGTACCTACCATCACTCAAAGACCATTAAAATCTAAATGAGGTCGCCAGTATTACTGTTGCCCTTTTAAACAGCGGAAACAGGCCCTGAGGGTTTTGAGTGACTTCCCGGAGGTCACTGAACACCAGTGGCCAGGTCACAGCCCACCTGCTAAGCTCTGGCCCCCGGCCTATTCCGGGGTCCCAGGTGCGCCCGCGTCCATTCAAACTCCGCCGGGTCCCCCACTTCCATCAGTCCCCTCTCCTCCCCTTACCATCGCGCCCCAAACCCGTCAGGGCCCTGGGGGCACGCCCCATCCGACCTTGGCGGCTTTCCCCTTTTCTCCTCCAGAGACTCAGGGAGAGGCCGACACCGGCGTCACGCAAGTGTGCTGGTGGGACCTGGGGGTGGCGGAGGGGCCGGGAGCCGACGCCCGCGGGCCTCGGGGCGCCGCAGCGCAGTCAGCGCCTGGGGGCGGCGGCCGGGAGGGCCGACTCCGCCCACTGCGCGCTGGCCGCGGCGGGCGGCGGGGTATAAGGCGGCGGCGCCCACCGCTTGCACCGCTGCCTGGCGAACTCCGGCTGCGTGCGGAGCGCGGGGCGTGCAGGTGAGCTCTGCCCAGCGCCGTCCGGGTCCGTCCCGCCCACCCTCACGCGGCGCCGGGAGCCGCGGACCTCGCTTAGTTGGGTGACGGCTGGCTGCAAACCGGGAGCCCTGGCGGCTTGGGCCGGGCGGGAGGGAGCCTTGGGGAGCGGAGAGCTTGGTCTCTGGGGACGGGGATGGGGGCGGTCCGGCAGGGGCTTAGTTGGAGGCGGCGTCTGTGAATCGCCGAAACGCTGGTGTCCCGGCTACCGGCTGGGGAAGACAAGTGATCTGGGGGAACTCGTTTCATCTCCCATGGGGATGCTTCCCGGCAGGAAGAGTAGAGTGACCTAGGGTGTAAAATCTGATAGGGTTGCTTAATCTCTTGCCTGCAGCATCTCTGAGTCGGCTTGTGCCTCAGCTAGGGGTGGGTGGGCGGTGATTTGGGCAGGAGTTGTTTTTCTTTCTGCCGTGGCGTGCCATGCCGCCTGTAACCTTCTAATCCTTAAACTCTTCTAGTTCAGTTCAGTTCAGTCGCTCAGTCGTGTCCGATTCTTTGCGACCCCGTGGACTGCAGCACGCCAGGCTCCCCTGTCCGTCATCAACTCCGGAGCTTTCTCAAATTCATGTCAATGGAGTCGGTGATGCCATCCATCTCATCCTCCGTCGTCCCCTTCTCCTCCCGCCTTCATTTTTCCCAGTTTCAGGGTCTTTTCTAGTGAGTCAGTTCTTCACATCAGGTGGCCAAAGTATTGGAGTTTCAGCCTCTTCATCAGTCTTTCAAATGAATATTCAGGACTGGTTTGATTTAGGATGGACTGGTTTGATTTCCTTGCTGTCCAAGGGACTCTCAAGAGTCTTCTCCAACACCACAGTTAAGCATCAATTCTTTTCAACACTCAGCCTTCTTTGTAGCCCAACTCTCACATCCATACATGACTACTGGGAAAACCACAGCTTTGACTAGAGGGACCTTTGTTGGCAAAGTAATGCTTCTGCTTTTTAATATGCTGTCTAGGTTTGTCATAGCTTTTCTTCCAAGGAGCAAGCATCTTTTAATTTCAAGAGTTTAAATTTCAAACTCTCTTAGACCTTCTTTTAAACCTTCCTTTGACTCATCCTGACTGAATTCTATCCTATTCTTGATTACCCGTGATTTTGCCCTATAGAAATTCCATTTTCTCCTCAAATCCTACCACCCCTGGTCTCCGTTTTGTTTTTCATTTTCTTTTATACTATATTATGCAAATCTTAGTGTCTTAGTCGATAAAGAATCCACTTGCAGTGCAGGAGACCTGGGTTTGCTACCTGGGTGGGGAAGATTCCCATGGAGGAGGAAATGGCTACCCACTCCAATATTCCTACCTGGAGAAATCCCATGGACAGAGGAGCCTGGCGGGCTACAGTCCATTGGGTCGCAAAGAGTCGGACAAGACTAAGGGACTAAACCACCACGTGAGAATCTTCCCTGATTTATCTTTAAATTATCTATTTGACTGCCTTGGGTCTTGGTTGCCTAAGGCTGGATCTTTCTGCTTCGAGCAGGCTCAGTAATTGTGGCTACTTGGCATAGTTCCCTGCAGCTGCACCCTCCTCCCCAACCTGGGTTCTTAGTTCTCAGAGCCGGGATGGAACCAGGTCTCCTGAATTGAAAGGTGGATACTTAATCACTGAACCACCAGGGAATTCCCTTTTATATGAATCTTTACTTTTGTATTATTTTTACTTTCTCTCCACTATTAAGTTTTTAAGGTAGTAGCTGTCTTTGAAATTCCCATAAGCATAGTTAAATGGAACAGTGTGTCTTGAGCAATTTTTCAGCTAATTACCATGACCCATGGAATTCTCTCTTGTTGTGGATCCAGTAACATCAGTTACATTATTTAAATTAGCCCCAAACCTTGTCTTCAGTAATTCACTGGAAAGTATAGGCTTTTGTCATGCCAGTTGCCAGTAACCCCTCTAGAGGCTGATGACTCAGATTTGGGATGCAAATTAGGAATGCACCCCTTGACCACACTCTGCTGTGATTGTACTATGCTGATATTTTTCATATAGAAAACAGCCTGGAAGGGGAGTAGATTAGCAATTTAATCCCTTTTTTTTTTTTTTAAGGGAAGTGAAATAAGATTGTTGAAATTACTGTAAGTGTATTATAAAGTGAGTTTTTTGTTTTACTGATAGAATAGTCTAGGACTTACATTGTCAACATTTAAGGACCTATAATAGTATTTTGAGGTAATAAAATTTCATTTTTGATACAATTTTAGTGTCCAGAAAGGCCCTTTGTAACAATCTTGCCAATAAGTATTTGTCTGTGATTAGTATAAGTAATGTTAGACAAACAATACTTAATTTATTAGTCTTTTGTGGATTATCAGCTTCTTTACAAAACAACTTTATTACTTCTTTGAAGTAATGAGCTCAGATGTAACAGTTATAATGATGCTCAGACTCAGTCATGGATATTCAGTTCAGTTCAGTTCAGTTCAGTTCAGTCGCTCAGTCATGTCCGACTCTCTGCGACTTCATGGATCACAGCACGCCAGGCCTCCCTGTCCATCACCAACTCCCGGAGTTCACTCAAACTCATGTCCACAGAGTCGGTGATGCCATCCAGCCATCTCATTCTCGGTCGTCCCCTTCTCCTCCTGCCCCCAACCCTTCCCAGCATCAGAGTCTTTTCCAGTGAGTCAACTCGTCGCATGAGGTGGCCAAAGTATTGGAGTTTCAGCTTTAGCATCAGTCCTTCCAATGAACACCCAGGATCGATCTACCTTAGAATGGACTGGTTGGATCTCCTTGCGGTACAAGGGACTCTACAATTACATATACAGGAGAGAACTAAAAAGAGACAAATTCAATTGTCTTGCATTTGAGATGAAAACTTTTAAGAAAGATGAGTAAATCGTAGGGGTAAAATTTTAGTCTTTATCATCTCTGGTGGCTCAGCGGTAAATAATCTGTCTGCCAACGCAGCCAGTGCCAGGGGTTTGATCATACTTTTTTTTTTTCAAGAAAAGGAAAAACAAATTTCTCTGCTGTCTTCTTTATGATTATTTATTTTCCCAACTTGGCCTCAAAGAATTGGGTGTGTGATAGATACTGGCAGTGGTATACTAGCATTTCTAGTAATGTAGATGACCATAACCCTAACTCCATTCTTGTTTGTTATTTTAAAGTACCAATACATTTGTGCCTTAAATCCTGGGACAAAATCAGTCATATATTAATCAGTAAAAATAGTATATTTAGGTTTTGGATAGTCTACTTTGGATTGCTGCAGAAAATAATGTTTATAGATTTAGTTTAGATTAAAATCTGGAATTCTACTGAGCAAAACTCTCCTGTATGGTGTAAAGGACTTCAGAGAACACAGTCTGTAACTTCCCTTTCTTCACTGTTACTTCAGGTTTTTATGTCCTTTTTAAAATGTGAATAAAATTGGTATTTAAGAAATCATGCCAAAATAAGACATTTCAAATAACAAAGACAGAAATTTGGTAATTTGGCAGAATTGTGTTGAGTCCATGTCTGGGTTTTGAATTTTTTATCCATAAATTTTCTTTTGACTGCTTGTATTTTATTCACTTTCTTCTTCTCTCTGAATCTTTTTCTTCCTGAAGATACTTGTAGTTTTAAATTTAATTTTGACACTGTGGAATAAATTTTTTAATACAAGACAGTGTTATTATTAAGACTGATGAGACAGTTCTTGGTGACCAAAAACTGTAACCATTAAAAAACAAATTGAGGGGCTTCCCTGGTGGTTTTGTGCTTGAGAATCCATCTGCCAGTGCAGGGGACATGGGTTCAATCCATGGACTGGGAAGATTCCACATGCCACAGGGCAACTAAGCCCATGAGCCATAACCACTGAAGCCCGAGCTCTGAGGTGGGTATTCCACAAGAGAAGCCACTGCAATGAGAAGTCCTTGCACCTTCAACTAGAGAGTATCCCACGCTCGCCACAGCACTCGACAGTGAAGACTCAGTGGAGCAAAAATAAATAAATCTTAAATTGAAAAATAAAAAACAAATTGTGGGAATTCCCTGGTGGTTTAGTGGTTAGGACTTGATGCTTTCACTGCTATGGCCATGGTTCAATCCCTGGTTGGGTAACTGAGATCTTGTGAGCCACAGTTCAGTTCAGTTCAGTTCAGTTGCTCAGTCATGTCTGACTCTTTGTGACCCCATGATGTGGCCAAAAAAAAAAAAAAAAATTAAAAATAAGATAAATACAAGAAATTGTGAGAAATCATAACTGGCATCTAAGCTCAAAGTTTAATCGGATTCAATAAGTATTATATTAGCTGTTCCAACTGAACCTTACTGTATCAAACAGCTCTACTATCATTGAGTGTGTATGTAAATTTAAGAATAAGTATTCTGAGATTTCATGCAAAGATGGGCTCGATAAAGGACAGGAATGGTATGGACCTAACAGAAGCAGAAGATATTAAGAAGAGGTGGCAAGAATACACAGAAGAACTGTACAAAAAAGATCTTCACGACCAAGATAGTCACGATAACGTGATCACTGACCTAGAGCCAGACATCTTGGAATGTGAAGTCAAGTGGACCTTAGAAAGCATCACTATGAACAAAGCTAGTGGAGGTGATGGAATTCCACTTGAGCTATTTCAAATCCTGAAAGATGATGCTGTGAAAGTGCTGCACTCAATATGCCAGCAAATTTGGAATACTCAGCAGTGGCCACAGGACTGGAAAATGTCAGTCTTCATTCCAATCCCAAAGAAAGGGAATGCCAAAGAATGCTCAAACTACCGCACAATTGCACTCATCTCACACGCTAGTAAAGTCATGCTCAAAATTCTCCAAGCCAGGCTTCAGCAATATGTGAACCGTGAACTCCCTGAAGTTCAAGCAGGTTTTAGAAAATGCAGAGGCACCAGAGATCAAATTGCCAACATCAGCTGGATCATGGAGAAAGCAAGAGAGTTCCAGAAAACCATCAATTTCTGTTTCATTGACTATGCCAAAGCCTTTGACTGTGTGGATCACAATAAACTGTGGAACATTCTGAAAGAGATGGGAATACCAGACCACCTGACCTGCCCGTTGAGGAACCTGTATGCAGGTCAGGAAGCAACAGTTAGAACTGGACATGGAACAACAGACTTGTTCCAAATAGGAAAAGGAATACGTCAAGGTTGTATATTGTCACTCTGCTTATTTAACTTATATACAGAGTACATTATGAGGAACGCTGGACTGGAAGAAGCACAAGCTGGAATCAAGATTGCTGGGAGAAATATCAATAACCTCAGATATGCAGATGACACCACCCTTATGGCAGAAAGTGAAAAGGAACTAAAAAGCCTCTTGATGAGAGTGAAAGAGGAGAGTGAAAAGGTTGGCTTGAAGCTCAATATTCAGAAAACAAAGATCAAGGCATCTGGTCCCATCACTTCATGGGAAATAGATGGGAAAACAGTGGAAACAGTGTCAGACTTCATTTTTTTTTGGGCTCCAAAATCACTGCAGATGCTGATTGCAGCCATGAAATTAAAAGACGCTTACTCCTTGGAAGGAAAGTTATGACCAAGCTAGATAGTATATTAAAAAGCAGAGACATTACTTTGCCAACAAAGGTCCGTCTAGTCAAGGCTATGGTTTTTCCCGTGGTCATGTATGGATGTGAGAGTTGGACTGTGAAGAAAGCTGATCGCCGAAGAATTGATGCTTTTGAACTGTGGTGCTGGAGAAGACTCTTGAGAGTCCCTTGGACTGCAAGGAGATCCAACCAGTCCATTCTAAAGGAGATCAATCCTGGGTGTTCATTGGAAGGACTGATGCTAAAGCTGAAACTCCAATACTTTGGCCACCTCATGTGACGAGTTGACTCACTGGAAAAGACTCTGATGCTGGGAAGGATTGGGGGCGGGAGGAGTCGGGGACGACAGAGAATGAGATGGCTGGATGGCATCACCGACTCGATGGACATGAGTTTGAGTGAACTCCGGGAGTTGGTGATGGACAGGGAGGCCTGGCATGCTGTGATTCATGGGGTCGCAAAGAGTCGGACATGACTGAGCGACTGAATGGAACTGAACTGAAATTCTGAGATTAATTAACATTTAATCCTTTTGTTTTAACTCTTACTTCAGAAAAAAATCCATAAAATTCATGCCATGGAGCATTTCTATTTAACCTCAGAACCCAGATTGTTTCCTTTGAATTGAGATGTTACAGCCTCTATAACTCAAACGGAAATTTTAGAAATCTTGGAGACATTTTATTATCCTATCTTCAGCAAAGGTAGGTACAATGCTCTGGGGCAGGTAATCTTCATTCTCAAATGGTGGTAGAGTTTTAAGGACTAACTTTGCAAATCCTCAGTTTGCAAAATATACCTGGAATTTAGAATGAGCTCTTCTAAGATGTGTGGATGCCTCAGGACTGAAATCTCATCTTTGTCTTTAAAAAAATTCCTTTTTTTGAAGTATAGTTGCTTTACAATGTTGTGTTTCAGGTATATAACAAAGTGATTCATATATATTATATATATATTTATACATCTTTTTTCAGATTCTTTTCCATTACAGGTTATTACAAGATATAGTTCCCTTGCTGTGCAGTAGGTCCGTGTTTATTCCCTTCTCCTTCTTTACAAAAGAAAGGCTACCTCACTCATCCCTGTTCTTACTTTGGTGTGCTGTTCCATGCTATCAAAATATTGGCAAACAATCCAAACAAAGAGAAACATCCAGAATGCATTGCCTCAGAGAGAGAAATTTTGAAGGAGACAGAAATAGGTTATAACAGGAATGTTTTTCACTGCTTTGAATTTGTAGGGAAAGAAAACTTTTTCCCTTCTTCGCTTCTAAGCTCTGTGGTTGGTCTAATAATTAAACAATTATAATAATTAAATTGACGTAAGACAGATTAACATCAGAAAAACAATTTCATACATATGCGAGCCATAAAAATATGACACTCAAAGAAGTGACCTAAGCAGGCAGCTTTTTATACCTTCTAGACAAGGAAACAATACATTTGTGAAGAATTGACAAAATGGGCTTGGGTGGCAAATCAGTAAAGAAGTAACAAGATATATTTATACAGCCTTGTCAGTCCTAAACTCCCTATCTATGATAATAAGGATGCCTTCTAACCTCCTGGTAGTGAGAGGGTACTTTCCCAGTGGGAGACTTATGTTCTGCTGTCATGGGGGCAAAGGAAATCAGAAAATTAGAGTGGTGTTCTTATATCAGCTATTTCTTAAGTAATATTAATTCAAAGTAAACAATATGCCAAATGGCATGTTTTGGGATGGCATATTCTGTTCCCTTTCAAATTCAAATGAGGTCACACCTTTTCTGATAGTGAGAACTGGCCAGTTATATGATGGCCATTTTCCAAAAACTGAATAAGCTCAAGTACCAAGGTTTTGACAATAATCTATTTAATGCACAAATAACACACTGTACAATATGCCAGAAACGACATATTTGCAACTATTGAATTTAACACATTTTAGTAGTCAGTGTGTGAGGAACTACAGTTTCTGAATTTTGGGGGGAGGGGGCAAAATGATTGAATACCACAGACTTGGGAGCCATTTGTACACTTAGAATCGAAGAGATTAACAGAGGATAGAATTGTATAATTTAGGACTTTATATCAACCAAGAATTTTGTCTGATTTTTTTTCCTTCCTTTCACCAAACACACTGGGGAAATGTACAACATAGTCTGTATTTACTTGAGGACTTTCACTAATCCTTGTTTGTCTCCATCAATGAATGGGAATGGGTGGAAAATTATATTTCTGATAATGTCATGGTATAATCTTACTCATTCTGATGAATAGCCAAAATAACAGGAAATCTTTGAAGGAGATGAATCTGTAATTGTTACCAGACCCTAGAATAATGGTGCTTTCATGTTCCGATTTGATTTCATCAATTTCTGGGCTTGAGCAGCTACATAGAAGCTTCTAAATATTAGAAGGTGATATCTAAATATTAGAAGGGCTATTTTGCCAAATCACTTTGGAGGACTTGAAGCAATCTCTGTCTGAGCTTCTGTAGACAGGCGTAGCCTAGTGGAACTTGCTGATCCTGGTCATATCTCCATTATGTTTTCTCTAGACAGACTGTCCTGGGGAAGTTTGGGGCAAGGCCAGAGTTTCTTAAGGAACATTGTTGAAGAAGTCTCAGGTCTTCCTGGAGGAACAGGAGGAGTCTGAAAAATTTGCCCAGGCCCCTGCTTGTTTGTGGTGACAGTTGCTTTTGGGGGGTGGGGGGGTGTATGTGTATGTGTTTAATTGAGATTGCAAAATAAGTCTTAGGTATCTTTGTTCATGTGTGCATATTAGTAGAGATAACTAGTTCTGTAGGAGAATTTGTAGGAAATATCTTGTATTTGTTTTTAATTGACAGTCTAAAATAAATAAAGTACTTTTTGATATTGAGGATGACCGTTCTTTTAAAAGGAAAGTACTTTGCATTTTATTTGATTAAAATTAATGCAGACACAAACTAGGATGGATTTAAAGACACAGGCTAGTGAAGAATATGGAAGAATACTTAATATTTCAATGATAGGTTTAGGTAAACATAGACCAGATGATTTTATGGCATAATCTAAACACTGTAAAAACAAATTCAGTATTAGTTTAAGTAAAAAAAAAAGTATGTAATAGGATAAGCATATTCGCTGTTATAGCACTAATCTGATCACAGCATTAATTTATAGTTATAAAAATGGGGCTTCATTTAATTTTCCAAATAATATAATTGCCTTGTATCTGTCAGGACCTACTCTAGATAATGAAAGTATATGGCTGAACACAGTAGATAATGGTGTTTGTTCACAAGAGCATACAGCATTTAATGGGAGAGATGGGCAAACAGATTATACCACAACAGAGGTGTTCTGCTAGAACTAAGACTGGGGTGCTGTGAGTGCACACAGCAGAGGTGACAAACCTGTCTCTGGCATTTCAGGAAAAATGAGACCCAAAAGACAAATAGCAGACCCACATGGAGGGTCTTCCCTGGTGGCTCAGTGGTGAAGCATCTGCCTGCAATACAGGAGACGCAAGTTTGATCTCTGGGTCGGGAAGATCCCCTGGAGAAAGAAATGGCAACCCGCTCCAGTATTCTTGCCTGGGAAATCCCATGGACAGAGGAGCTTGGCTGGCTGCAGTCCATGGGGGACTGCAGAAGTGTGGGACGAGACTTTAAGATTAAACAACAACAAAGTGATGGGAGAACCAGAACGAGGCACGGGGAAACAGAAATGTGTGAAAGGCAGAGGATGAGAGAAGATGGCACTTTGAAGAAGTTCCAGTACTTATTAAGGCTGGAGCATGGGGTATAGTGGAAATCAGGAAGAGGTTAAGTTCAAGAGGCAAACAAGGGTGAGATTAAAACAGGTTTTGAATGCTTTAATAAATTATTCCAAGGGTAGTGTATCTGAAGCCACAGAATAATTGTTTAAAAGGCAAAATGACCAGACTTCACTTTCAGAAGATCACTTGGATTGCAGTGTGGAGAATGAAAAGGGGAGACCCAAAGTTGGAAAGTAGGGAAACCAATTAGGTTATTGCATTAACCCATGGGAGATGGTGACCTGATCTAAGGCGTAGTGGCAGTGAGGGTGGAGAGGTGGACAAATTTAGAGCTATTCAGATTGATAAAATATAGGGCATGAAGGCACATGAGAGAAGGATGACTCCAGGATTTTGGACTCCCTAGCTGGAACTATGCAATCGAGTCATCACATAGGTGATAAGAAAACCACTGGAATAGATATGCTCTGAGTTTGCAGTGTTTGTTTAGGGCAGCTTGTGTGTAGTTCATGTTTAAGTGTTCATTTTCTCTTTGGCTATATTGGCCTCCTCTTTTATTTGTTCATCAAATATTTGTTGAGTATCTATTATTATATGGCTAAAAACTAGAGCTATATCACTATAAAAAGCCCCCATTTTCATGCAGCCTTTTTTTTTTTGGTGTGGAGAGACTGAAAACAGTAAGAGCTAACATGGTCTAGTAGTTAAGAGCACAAACTTGGGAGCCATTCTGATTAGGTTTGAATGCCATGTCCTAAGGTGCTTAACCCTTCTGTTCCTCAGTTTGCTCAACTCTAATTTAGGAATAGTACACTGGAAAAGACACGGATGCTGGGAGGGATTGGGGGCAGGAGGAGAAGGGGACGACAGAGAATGAGATGGCTGGATGGCATCACCGACTCGATGGACATGAGTTTGAGTGAACTCCGGGAGTTGGTGATGGACAGGGAGGCCTGGCGTGCTGTGATTCATGGGGTCGCAAAGAGTCAGACACGACTGAGCGACTGAACTGAACTGAACAGTACTTAACTTCATAGGGTTGTGCTTTTTGCATACTTGGGCCAGTAATTGGAATGTAAGCATGGGATCAGCACCAAAGGAAAACCAACCATAGCTTCCATGTTAAGCCAGGAATCCTGGCTAAAATCATCCAGGTCCATCCATAATGTTCCTAGCTTCTGGGAGATTCTTTCAGAAAAATATTTGCATCTCTCACTTTGTGGAAGAAAGTGTCCTCAGTTTAGGCCCTCAGGTTTCTCAGAGATTAAAATCAGCCAACTAAGCTTATAAACATTACCAAAAGTATACCATAGAAAAATCGAGAAATTCATCATCATTAGGAGATTTCAACATACTTCTCTTCAATTATTAATAGATGAAGCTGAAAATAGAAAAACAGCAAAGATTTTGAAAATTTTAAAAAAGTTTAATTCAACAAACAGTTCAACCCAACAGCTAGAAAATGTATATTCTTTCTAAGCATACAAGAAATATTTTCAAAAATTAATATATCAGTCCATAAATGCCAGTCTTATATCAAAAAACTGAATTGTACCAACCATATCATCTCACCAGAGTGTTGTTAAGTACAAGTCAATAAAGCTAAACAAAAGATTTCCTTTAGAGACATAAAAACCCCCTCCTTTGGGTCAAAGAAGAAATCACAATGGAAATTTTAATTTTATTTACTTACTTTTGGCCATGCCACATGGCATGCAGGATCTTAGTTCACTGACCTGGGGTTGAATCTATGCCCCCTGCATTGGTAGCACAGAGTCTTACCTAGTGGACTTACCAGGGAAGTCTTTGTTTTGTTTTGTTTTGTGGGGGGGTGAGGGGTGGTTAACAATGGAAATGTTTAAAACACTTGGAATAAACAAGAGTACTGTATATAAACTATATAGTATGCAATAAAAGTACTAAAGGGAAATTTGTTTTAAATGCTCATATTAGGAAAAAAAAAAAGTCTAAAAATTAGTCAGCTAAGTAGCCTTTATGTTTGAAAAGGAATCAAATAGGACTTCTCTGGTGGTCCAATGGTAAAGAATCCACCATCCAGTACAAGGGACAGGAGTTCAATTCCTGGTCTGGAAAGATTCCACATTTCACAGGGCAACTAAGCCTGTGCCACACAACTACCGAGCCCATGTGTCACAATTACTGAAGCCTTCACACTCTAGAGCCTGTGCTCTGCAACAGGAGAAGCCATTGCAATGAGAACCCTGAGCACCAGAACTAGAGAGTAGCTCCCATTCGTTGCAACTAGCGAAATCCCATGTACAGCAGTGAAGACTCAGCGTAGCCAAAAATAAATAAACAATGGAATAGAATAAATTCCAAATATGAAGAATGCAAACGATGGTAAAAATAATAACAAATCAATGAAATAAGGGGAAAGTACAATAAAATATCGATAAACCGAGAGTGTTCTTTTTTATGGATATATTGCAGTTGGAGGAAAAACCTGTTCAGGACAGAGAGGTTCTTGTGAGAATGTTCTTTGAAGATAACTTATAAAATAGATAAATTCCTGAGATTAAAGTGGGGAAAGAAGACATAAGAATCAGTGATAATATCCATAAAGAGATTAAAATATAAAAATTCTATGCCAGTAATTTGAAAACTTTGACAGAATGGAAGAAGCCATAAAAAAATATCCTAAAAAGATAGACTCAAAATGCAGCTGAAGGAATGAATAGATCTATAATTGTTGAGAAAATTTAAGATAAGATTTGAAATCTTCCCCCAAAACATAAAGTACCCAAAGAGTATTACTAGTAAATTCTACCAAACTTAAAAGGAGTAGATCATTCCAATCTTATATAATCTCTCTCTGAGAGGAGGAAAAAGAAAACATCTCCTAACTTACTTTATGACTCTAATATAAAATTGATATTTAAGTCAGAAAAGGACAGTATGAGAA
Organism: Moschus berezovskii; assembly: GCF_049115385.1. NCBI lineage: Eukaryota > Metazoa > Chordata > Mammalia > Artiodactyla > Moschidae > Moschus > Moschus berezovskii. Next base: position 92,301,724 of record NC_142463.1, on the reverse strand, counting down.
GGGAAAATTATATTTCCAAATCTTTTTGGATACATTTTTAAAAAATCCAAACAATATAATAATTTAACTTAGAAACATACTTTAAAAAAAGATGTATATTGTGACCAAGTTGGGCATAGTCTAGGAATGCAAGGGGTGGCTTAACATGTAAAAAAAAAAAAAACTATAAACATTACTCATTATTTGTACAGATAAAAGAAGAAATACCTTGTGAAGGTATTATGGGAGAAAAATACCTGAATTCAGTGGTCACTGGATTTAAAGTTCTTAATGAGCTAGGAATGAAACTTCCCAAATCTGATAATATATTTGGCAAACTTTGGAGTAAATACTTTTCTTGATGATGAGACACTATATACATAATTTTATTTAATAAATAAAATTAAGGTTATATTAGTGGTCATGTATGGATGTGAGAGTTGGACTGTGAAGAAAGCTGAGCACCAAAGAATTGATGCTTTTGAACTGTGGTGCTGGAGAAGACTCTTGAGAGTCCCTTGGACTGCAAGGAGATCCAACCAGTCCATTCTAAAGGAGGTTGATCCTGGGTGTTCATGGGAAGGACTGATGCTAAAGCTGAAACTGCAATACTTTGGCCACCTCATGCGAAGAGTTGACTCACTGGAAAAGACTCTGATGCTGGGAGGGATTGGGGGCAGGAGGAGAAGGGGATGACAGAGAATGAGATGGCTGGATGGCATCACCAACTTGATGGACATGAGTTTGAGTGAACTCTGGGAGTTGGTGATAGACAGGGAGGCCTGGCGTGCTGTGATTCATGGGGTCGCAAAGAGTCAGACATGACTGAGCGACTGAACTGAACTGAAGCACAAGCATTGCCATACTATGACAATCTGAAAACTGAGACAGCTACTAAATGACTAATGAGCTGGTAGCACATACAACGTGGAGCTGCTGGCACAAGAATGATGCACATCCCAGGCAAGAAGTAGAGGGATGATGTGAGATTTATCATGCTAATCAGAATAGCATGCAATTTAAAGCTTATTGTTTATTTCTGGAATTTTCTATTTAATATTTTCAGACTGCAGTTTGATAATGAATAACTAAAACTGCAGAAAGCAAAACTTCAGATAAAGGGGCACTTCTTAGTAGCTCAGTCATGTCCGATTCTTTGTGACCCTTTGGACTGTAGCCCACCAGGCTTCTCTGTCCATGGGATTTTTCAGGCAAGAATACTGGAATGAGTTGCCATTTCTTGCACCAGGGGATCTTCTTGACCCAGGGATTGAAACTGCATCTCCTGTGTCTCCTGCATTGCAGGTGGACCCTACCCATTGAGCCATACTGGAGTGGGTTTACTATATACAAAAATCAACTGTAGTGGAATTGCTTTTGGAATGGTAAAGTGAGGTCTTCTGAAACTTTGCTCTTTCATAAAAGCAATAAGAACATTGGCCAAAAAAACAAACAAACCCACACTTTTGAAAACTCAAAATTAACCCAAGGCTTGCAATAATCCAAAGAGAATATAATCAAGAAACAACTGAACCTCAGAACAGCAAGATTTGTGGTATTTTAACATGATCTATACCTGTTCTCCAGAGAAGGCAATGGCAACCCACTCCAGTACTCTTGCCTGGAAAATCCCATAGACGGAGGAGCCTGGTAGGCTGCAGTCCATGGGGTCGAAATGAGTCGAACACGACTGAGCGACTTCACTTTCACTTTTCACTTTCATGCATTGGAGGAGGAAATGGCAACCCACTCCAGTGTTCTTGCCTGGAGAATCCCAGGGACGGGGGAGCCTGGTGGGCTGCCGTCTATGGGGTCGCACAGAGTCAGACACGACTGAAGCAACTTAGCAGCAGCAGCATACCTGTTCTCATCTCCCCAACTCTAGTAGAACTGAAAACAAAAACCTCACAATCATAGGGGCCATGAAAATCATCAGTGTAGTAATCACTGTGGGGACAGAATTGTTTGGAACTCACAAAAAAGCCCCATTCTTAGAGAAATATTATTAGCCAATATGTCTGACAGTCGTGGAAACTCTAACTCACAGAGCTTGCCTTTGACTTGATTCAGAGCTGCTGCTGCTGCTGCTGCTAAGTCGCTTCAGTCGTGTCCAACTCTGGGCAACCCCATAGGCGGCAGCCCAACAGGCTCCCCCGTCCCTGGGATTCTCCAGGCAAGAACACTGGAGTGGGTTGCCATTTCCTTCTCCAAGGCATGAAAGTGAAAGTGAAGTCACTCAGTCGTGTCCGACTCTCAGCGACCCCACAGACTGCAGCCTACCAGGCTCCTCCATCCTTGGGATTTTCCAGGCAAGAGTACTGGAGTGGGGTGCCATTGCCTTCTCCAGATTCAGAGTTTGCCCAGTAAAACAGTTTTTTCCCCAGGACATTTGTTGAAAACAATCAGGGACAATTACTTAACGTCTCAGCTGCCTGAATTGGAAAAACAATTGGGGCAAACAAAAAGCTGACCAAGCACTTCAAAACAAAAGCTGGGGAGTGAGATGTTCACAGTGGGCTTCGAAAAGCTCTGCCATATTCCCAGGATACTAGAAGGTCATGCACACTGTGTCCATGCTTAGGAAAGACCTGAGAAGGCCTGAATCTCCCTCCTCTGACTGACCTTGAAGCTCTATACAAGCAGGAATTGAAGGCTAAGGCAGAATTGTAAGCTGCCTGCTGGATATTTGAAAGCATGCCCCAACATACAAGTAAAACCCTTTGGTGAAGCCTGGGAGATATACTGACTGATTCAAGGCATTTTAAGAAAATTTTTGTCCAACCATTGGCTAATCACTGAGCTAAGCAAGATTTCAATAGCAACATATGACAAAAAGTACAAACTTCATGGAATTTATTTAGGAAATTCATTAAACAAACAAAGGGCAATAGTAGTAGTGTCAACATGAATAACAAACAGCAATAACAACTAGCCGTGGGGAGGAAGGGAATCTGAAATCAGATTGCCACAGTTGCCGCACTGTATTATTTTAAATGTCCAGTTTGCAATAAAAACACAAAAACAAAATGTGAGATACTCAAAGAAACAGAAAACTATGGTCTGTAGACAGAAAAGTCATTAAATAGAAACTATCCCCAAGGAAGCCAAGACATTTGGACTTACTAGACAAGGGCTTTAAATTACCTATTACAAAGTTTTTTTTTTTAAGAATTAAAACCATGTCTAAAGAACTAAAAGAAATGATTTGAGAACAACATCTCATCAAATAGACAGTAGTTATTTAAAAATGAAAAAGTCAAATAGAAATTCTGGAGCTGAAAAAAAAATAGTAACTAAGTGAAAAAAATTGTAAGAGGGACTCAACAGCAGACTTCAGCTGGCAGAAGAATCAGTAAACCTGAACACTGGTCAATTATCAAATCTAAGGGGGGAAAAATAAATGAAAAGTGAATAGAACCTCAGAGACAAAGACAAAGAGAATCTTGAAAGCAACAAGAGAGAAGCAACTCATTACAAACCAAACCTCAATAAGGTTCAGTTCAGTTCAGTTCATTTCCTCAGTCGTGTCCAACTCTTTGCAACCCTGTGAACTGCAGCACGCCAGTCCTCCCTGTTCATCACCAACTCCCAGAGCTTACCCAAATTCATGTCCATTGAGTCGGTGATGCCATCCAACCATCTCATCCTCTGTCGTCCCCTTCTTCTCCTGCCCTCAATCTTTCCCAGCATCAGGGTCTTTTCCAATGAGTCATCTGCATTAGGTGGCCAAAATATTGGAGTTTCAGCTTCAACATCAGTCCCTCCACTAAACACTCAGGACTGATCTCCTTTAGGATAGACTGGTGGGTCTCCTTGCTGTCCAAGGGACTCTCAAGAGTTTTCTCCAATACCACAGCTCAAAAGTATCAATTATTACGTGCTCAGCTTTCTTTATAATCCAACTCTCACATCCATACATGATTACTGGAAAAACCATAGCCTTGACTAGACGGAGCTTTGTTTGCAAAGTAATGTCTCTGCTTTTTAATATGCTGTCTAGGTTGGTCATAACTTTCCTTCCAAGAAGTAAGCGTTTTTTAATTTCATGGCTGCAATCAGCATCTGCAGTGATTTTGGAGCCCAGAAAAATAAAGTCTGACACGGTTTCCATTGATTCCCCATCTATTTGCCATGAAGTGAAGGGACCGGATGCCAAGATCTTAGTTTTCTGAATCTTAGTTTTCTTAGTTTTCGCGTTAAGCAAACTTTTCCACTCTCCTCTTTCATTTTCTGCCATAAAGGTGGTGTCATCTGTATATCTGAGGTTATTGATATTTCTCCCGGCAATCTTGATTCCAGCCTGTGCTGCTTCTAGCCCAGCATTTCTCATGATGTACTCTGCATATAAGTTAAATAAGCAGGGTGACAATATACAGCCTTGACGTACTCCTTTTCCTATTTGGAACCAGTCTGTTGTTCCATGTCCAGTTCTAACTGTTGCTGCCTGACCTGCATACAGGTTTCTCAAGAGGCAGCTCAGGTGGTCTGGTATTCCTATCTCTTTCAGAATTTCCCACAGTTTATTGTGATCCACACAGTCAAAGGCTTTGGCATAGTCAATGAAACAGAAATAGATGTTTTTCTGGAACTGTCTTGCTTGTGCAATGATCCAGTGGATGTTGGCAATTTGATCTCTGGTTCCTCTGCCTTTTCTAAATCCAGCTTGAACATCTGAAAGTTCATGGTTCACGTATTGCTGAAGCCTGGCTTGGAGAATTTTAAGCAGTACTTTGCTAGTGTGTGAGATGAGTGCAATTGTGTGGTGGCTTGAACATTCTCTGGCATTTCCTTTCTTTGGGATTGGAATGAAAATTGACCTAGTCCCGTAGCCACTGCTGTGTTTTCAAAATTTGCTGACATATTGAGTGCAGCACTTTCACAGCATCATCTTTCAGGATTTGAAATAGTTCAACTGGAATTCCATCTCCTCCACTAGCTTTGTTCACAGTGATGCTTCCTAAGGCCCACTTGACTTCACATTCCAGGATGTCTGGCTCTAGTTGAGTGATTACATCGTGATTATCTGGGTCATGAAGATCTTTTTTGTACAGTTCTGTGTATTCTTGCCACCTCTTCTTAATATCTTTTGCTTCTGTTAGGTCCAAACCATTTCTGTCCTTTATTGAGCCCATCTTTGCATGAAATGTTCCCTTGGTATCTCTAATTTTCTTGAAGAGATCTCTTGTTTTTCCTATTCTGTTGTTTTCCTTTATTTCTTTGCATTGATCGTTGAGGAAGGCTTTCTTATCTCTCCTTGCTATTCTTTGGAACTCTGCATTCAAATGGGAATATCTTTCCTTTTCTCCTTTGCTTTTCACTTCTCTTCTTTTCACAGCTATTTGTAAGGCCTCCTCAGACAGCCATTTTGCTTTTTTGCATTTCTTTTTCTTGGGGATGGTCTTGATCACTGCCTCCTGTACAATGTCATGAACCTCCATCCATAGTTCATCAGGCACTCTGTCTATCAGATCTAGTCCCTTAAATCTATTTCTCACTTCCACTGTATAGTCATAAGGTATTTGATTTAGTCATACCTGAATGGTCTAGTGGTTTTCCCCACTTTCTTCAAGTCTGAATTTGGCAATAAGGAGCTCATGATCTGAGCCACAGTCAGCTCCCAGTCTTATTTTTGCTGACTGCATAGACCTTCTCCATCTTTGGCTAAAAAGAATGTAATCAATCTGATTTTGGCATTGGTCATCTGGTGATGTCCATGTGCAGAGTCTTCTCTTGTGTTGTTGGAAGAGGGTGTTTGCTATGACCAGTGCGTTCTCTTGGCAGAACTCTGATAGCCTTTGCCCTGCTTCATTCCGTGCTCCAAGGCCAAATTTGCCTGTTACTCCAGGTGTTTCTTGCCTTCCTAGTTTTGTATTCCAGTCCCCTATAATGAAAAGGACATCTTTTTTGGGTGTTAGTTCTAGAAGGTCTTTTAGGTCTTCATAGAACCAGTCAACTTCAGCTTCTTCAGTGTTACTTGTTGGGGCATAGACTTGGATTACCATGATAGTGAATGGTTTGCCTTTTAGATGAACAGAGATCATTCTGTCATTTTTGATATTGCATCCAAGTATTGCATTTTGGACTCTTTTGTTGACCATGATGGCTACTCCATTTCTTCTAAGGGATTCCTGCCCACAGTAGTAGATATAATGGTCATCTGAGTTAAATTCACCCATTCCAGTCCATTTTAGTTCACTGATTCCTAGAATGTCAATGTTCATTCTTGCCATCTCCTGTTTGAACACTTCCAATTTGCCTTGATTCATGGACCTAACATTCCAGGTTCGTATGCAATATTGCTCTTTACAGCATCAGACCTTGCTTCTATCATCAGTCACATCCACAACTGGGTGTTGTTTTGGCTTTGGCTCCATCCCTTCATTCTTTCTGGAGTCATTTCTCACTGATCTCCAGTAGCATATTGGGCACCTACGGACATGGGGAGTTCATCTTTCAGGGTCCTATCTTTTTGCCTTTTCATACTGTTCATGGGGTTCTCAAGGCAAGAATACTGAAGTGGTTTGCCATTCCCTTCTCCAAGTGGACCACATTCTGTCAGACCTCTCCACCATGACCCATCCATCTTGGGTGGCCCCACATGGCATGGCTTAGTTTCATTGAGTTAGGCAAGGCTGTGGTCCATGTGGTCAGATTGGCTAGTTGTCTGTGATTGTGGTTTCAGTCTGTCTGCCCTCTGATGCCCTCTCTCAGTGCCTATCATCTTACTCAGGCTTCTCTTACCTTAGACGTGGGGTATCTCTTCACGGCTGCTCCAGCAAAGCACAGCCACTGCTCCTTACCTTGGACATGGAGTAGCTCCTCTCAGCCACTGCCCCTGACCTTAGACATGGGGGTATCTCCTCTCAGCCGCTGCTCCTGACCTTGGACATGGGGTATCTCCTCTCAATAAGATTAACAGGTAATTTTTCTTTAGTGGCCATAGAAGCAAGTAGACAATGGGAGAAAATATTCAAAGTGCTGAAAGAAAGACTTGTCCACCAAAAATTCTATATCCAGCAAAGCTATCTTTCAAAATGAAGGGGAGATTAGGACATTCCCAGATAAAAAGTGAGAGAATTTCTTGCCAGCAAGCTTGCTCTACAATACCAAAGAGTGTCCTTCAGACTGATTTGAAAGGACACTGTACAATATCTTGCATCCACATGGAAAAAAATTAAGTGCACCAGTAATGGCAACTTCATTGATTAATATACAGTAAGACAGTAAAATATATTTTTTCTTTGTAAAATTTTTTTTTGGTCTTTAACCCAATTTTAAAACAATAATTATATAACTTTTGATAGGCTTATATAAAGATGTCATTTGTAAGACAATAGTGTGAAAGGGGAGACTGTACAGGAGCAAAATTTTTGTACATTATTACAATTAAATTGGCATTAAACCATACTAGATTGTTTTAAGATGTTAATTGTAATTCATAGGACAACCACTAAGAAAATAACCAAAAGCATAATAAAAGAAACAACAAGGTAATTTAAGAGGCACACTAAAAATATATACCTAACATAAAAGAAGGTAGTGATGGAGGACTAGAAAAACACAAAAGACATGACAGAGAAAATGAATAGTAAAACAGCAGACTCAAGTCCTACCTTATCATTAATTAAATGTAAATAGATTAAACACTCCAATAAAAAACCAGTGATTGGAAGATTGGATCAAACCTTATGCTATCTACAAGAGACACATTATAGATTCAAAGGCAGACTGATTTAAAGTGTACAGATGAGGGGGGAAAAGCCATGCAAACAGTAACCAAAGAGACCTAGATATAAATAAGGACATATTATGATGCTAAAGCTGAAACTGCAGTACTTTGGCCACCTCATGCGACGAGTTGACTCACTGGAAAAGACTCTGATGCTAGGAAAGGTTGGGGGCGGGAGGAGAAGGGGACGACCGAGAATGAGATGGCTGGATGGCATCACCGACTCTGTGGACATGAGTTTGAGTGAACTCCGGGAGTTGGTGATGGACAGGGAGGCCTGGCGTGCTGTGATTCATGGGGTCGCAAAGAGTCGGACACGACTGAGCGACTGAACTGAACTGAACTGATGATGGTAAAAGGTTAATGCACTATGAAGATATAACAATTTTAAACATGTTGTTTTTGTTGTTGTTAGTCACTCAGTCGTGTCCAACTCTTTGCGACCCCATGAATCACAGCACACCAGGTCTCCCTGTCCATCACCAACTCCCGGAGTTCACTCAAACTCATGTCCATCGAGTCGGTGATGCCATCCAGCCATCTCATTCTCTGTCGTCCTCTTCTCCTCCTGCCTCCAATCCCTCCCAGCATCAGAGTCTTTTCCAATAAGTCAGCTCTTCGCATGAGGTGGCCAAAGTATTGGAGCTTCAGCTTTAGCATCAGTCCTTCCAATGAACACCCAGGACTGATCTCCTTTAGGATGGACTGGTTGGATTTCCTTGCAGTCCAAGGGACTCTCAAGGGTCTTCTCCAACACCACAATTCAAAAGCATCAATTCTTTGGTGCTCAGCTTTCTTCACAGTCCAACTCTCACATCCATACATGACCACTAGAAAAACCATAGCCTTGACTAGATGGACCTTTGTTGGCAAGGTAATGTCTCTGTTTTTTAATATGCTATCTAGGTTGGTCATAAATTTCCTTCCAAGGAGTAAGCATCTTTTAATTTCATGGCTGCAATCAGCATCTGCAGTGATTTTGGAGCCCCCAAAAATAAAGTCTGACACTGTTTCCACTGTTTCCCCATCTATTTGCCATGAAGTGATGGGACCGGATGCCATGATTTTAGTTTTCTGAATGTTGAGCTTCAAGCCAACTTTTTCACTCTCCTCTTTCACTTTCATCAAGAGGCTTTTTAGTTCCTTTTCACTTTCTGCCATAAGGGTGGTGTCATCTGCATATCTGAGGGTATTGATATTTCTCCCGGCAATCTTGATTCCAGCTTGTGCTTCTTCCAGCCCAGTGTTTCTCATGATGTACTCTGTATATAAGTTAAATAAGCAGGGTGACAATATACAGCCTTGACATACTCCTTTTCTTATCTGGAACCAGTCTGTTGTTCCATGTCCAGTTCTAACTGTTGCTTCCTGAACCTGCATATAGGTTCCTTAAGAGGCAGGTCAGGTGGTCTGGTATTCCCATCTCTTTCAGAATTTTCCACAGTTTATTGTGATCCACACAGTCAAAGGCTTTGGCATAGTCAATAAAGCAGAAATAGATGTTTTTCTGGAACTCTCTTGCTTTTTCCATGATCCAGCTGATGTTGGCAATTTGATCTCTGGTTCCTCTGCCTTTTCTAAAACCAGCTTGAACATCTGGAAGTTCATGGTTCACGTATTGCTGAAGCCTGGTTTGGAAAATTTTGAGTATTACTTTACTAGCGTGGGAGATGAGTGCAGTTGTGCAGTAGTTTGAGCATTCTTTAGCATTGCCTTTCAGGTTCCTCTGTCCATGGGATTCTCCAGGCAAGAATACTGGAATGGGTTGCCATTTCTTTCTCCAAATTATAAACATATATACACCTAACCACAGAGCCCCAAAATACATAAAGCAAAAACTGACAGAATTAAAGAGATAAATAGACAATTCAGTAACATTAGTTGAAGATTTCAACAGAACTTCAATAAAATAAGCTTCCCTGGTGGCTCAGAGGTAAAGTGTCTGCCTGCAATGCAGGAAACCTGGGTTCGATCCCTGGGTCAGGAAGATCCCCTGGAGAAGGAAATGGCAACCCACTCTAGTACTCTTGCCTGGAAAATCCCATGGACAGAGAAGCCTGGTAGACTACAGTTCATGGGTTCGCAAAGAGTCGGACACATCTGAGTGACTTCACTTTTACTTTCAATAAAATAACTAGGCAGAAAATCAACTAAGAAATAGAAGACTTGAACAACCAAGTACATACTGAGTATAAACCAAATAAATCTAACAAACATCCATAGAATATTTTATCTAACAACAGCAGAATACACATTCTTCTCAAGTAACATATGAAACATTTTCCAGGATAGACGATCCATTAGGCCATAAAACATGTCTCAGTGTATTTGAAAGGACTGAGTATGTTCTCTGATTATAATGAAATAAAATCAGAAATGAATAACAAAAGAAAATTTGTGAAATGAACAAATATGTGAAAATTGTCAACACATTCCTAAATAACCAGTGGTTCAAGGGATGAATTGTAAAAAAATTAGGAAACCCATTGAGATGAATGAAAACAAATACAAAATATCAAAGGTTCTGGAATACAGCTAAAACAGTGCTTAGTAAGAAATCAATAGCTGTATACATCTATATTTAAAAAGAGAGAAAATCTCAAATTAATAACTGAAACTTTTACCATAAGAAATGTGGGGAGAAAAGGGCAAATTAAATGTAAACAAACAGGGAAAGAAATAATAAAGATTAGAACAGAAATGAACTAGAAAGTACAAAAACAAAATGTCAATAAATCAAGTTTGATTATTTGATAAAAATCAATAAAATTGACAAATTTTTAGCCAGACTAACCAAGAAAAGAGAGAAAAGACACAAATGACTGAAGTCAGAAATACAAGAGGATGCAGTAGGTATAGTAAAGAATTAACCTTATGAAAAACAAGGTTTGACCTTTGTCCTTGGCTACTGTAATATGATCTCTAGCCCTCTGAAAAGTTCTGTCTGATAAGAGTGTCTTTGCTAGGCTTTTTAGCCATATTGTCTTTTTTCCAATCGCCAAAAGAGCTGGAGGCTTAATAGTTAACCCACCCTCTGATAAGGACTGGAGACTAACAGTTAGCAGTCGTGTGGGCAGTATGTGATCAAGTGCCATTAAATTCTAGACACTAAAAGCTTAGGTGAGCATCCCTGGTTGGTAATACTCTGTATTGTCTCGCATTGTGACTGGGAGAAGGTGATGCTTCCATGACTTCATGGAAAGAGGATGATCAAAACCTCCACACTTGAATCTCTCCCAAACTCTACCCTGTACATCTCTTCCTGTGGCTAATTTCAACCTGTGTCCTTTCCCCTGTAATAAATCGTGGGTATAATAGCTTTCAGTGAATTCTGTGAGTCCTGTGGAATTGCCAAACCTGATTTTGAAACCACCTCCCACCATACACCCCCACCTCCAATGCCTAAACTTGCAGTTGGTGTTAGAAGTGAGATCAATTTTGTGAGGCCTGTTCCCTCTAATAGTACTCTTGTTGAAACTCTTCATGGTATCGTTGTTGTTTAGCTTGTAAGTCATGTCTGACTCTCTTGCAACCTCATGGACTGTAGCCTGCCAGGCTCCTCTGCTCATGGGATTTCCCAGACAAGAATGCTGAAGCAGGTTGCCATTCCCTTCGCCAGGGGATTTCCTGACCCAAGGATTGAACCCGTGTCTCCTGCATTAGCAGGTGGATTCTTTACCACTGAGCAACACTTCATCTGCTTTATTGACTATGCCAAAGCCTTTGACTGTGTGGATCAAAACAAACTGTGGAAAATTCTGAAAGAGATGGGAATACCAGACCACCTGACCTGCCTCTTGAGGAACCTATATGCAGGTCAGGAAGCAACAGTTAGAACTGGACATGGAACAACAGACTGGTTCCAAATAGGAAAAGGAGTACGTCAAGGCTGTATATTGTCACCCTGCTTATTTAACTTATATGCAGAATACATCATGAGGAATGCTGGGCTGGAAGAAGCACAAGCTGGAATCAAGATTGCTGGGAGAAATATCAATAACCTCAGATATGCAGATGACACCACCCTTATGGCAGAAAGTGAAGAGGAACTCAAAAGCCTCTTGATGAAAGTGAAAGAGGAGAGTGAAAAAGTTGGCTTAAAGTTTAACATTCAGAAAACAAAGATCATGGCATCTGGTCTCATCACTTCATGGCAAATAGATGGGGAAACAGAGGAAACAGTGACAGACTTTATTTTTGGGGGTTCCAAAATCACTGCGGATGCTGATTGCAGCCATGAAATTAAAAGACACTTACTCCTTGGAAGGAAAGTTATGACCAACCTAGATAGCATATTAAAAAGCAGAGACATTACCTTGCCAACAAATGTCCATCTAGTCAAGACTATGGTTTTTCCAGTGGTCATGCATGGATGTGAAAGTTGGACTGTGAAGAAAGCTGAGCAACGAAGAATTAATGCTTTTGAATTGTGGTGTTGGAGGCGACTCTTGAGATTCCCTTGGACTGCAAGGAGATCCAACCAGTCCGTTCTAAAGGAGATCAGTCCTGGGTGTTCATTGGAAGGACTGATGCTAAAGCTGAAGCTCCAATACTTTGGCCACCTCATGCGACGAGTTGACTCACTGGAAAAGACTCTGATGCTGGGAGGGATTGGGGGCAGGAGGAGAAGGGGATGACAGAGAATGAGATGGCTGGATGGCATCACTGACTTGATGGACATGAGTTTGAGTGAACTCCGGGAGTTGGTGATGGACAGGGAGGCCTGGTGTGCTGTGATTCATGGGGTCGCAAAGAGTCAGACACGACTGAGCGACTGAACTGAACTGAATCTTACAGAAATAAAGGGATTACAGAGGGATACTACGAACAACTGCAGACCAACAAATTAGATAACCTAAATGAAATGAATACATTGATAGAAAGACAAACTGTTAAATGACTCGTTAGATATAGACAATCTGTATATACCTATAGAAAATAAAAAGATTGACATAATCACCACAAAAAAAAAAAAAAAAAACTACCCACAAAGAAAACCTGAAGCCTAGACGGCTTCACTGGTGAATTCTATGAAACATTTAAAGAACAAACAACTCTTAAAAATTGTTCCAAAGAACAGAATACCTCCCAACTTGTTATTTGAAGCCAGAATTACCATGAAACCAAAATCAGACATTACAAGAGGAGAAAACTACACATCCCTTGTAAATATGGACATAAAAATCTTCAACAAAATATGAGCAAACGGAATCAAACAACATTTAAAATGGGTTATATATCATGACAAACTGGGACTTATCTCAGAGGTGCAGGAATTCATACGTGGGTCAAAATTTAAAAGGGTCAGTCAAACCACACTGTATTAATAGAATAAAGGTTCCAAACTACAGGGTCATCTTAATAGATACATAACAAAGCATTTGCCACAATCCGATATCCTTCTGATGCTGAAGGACTGATGCTGAAACTCCAATACTTTGGCCATCTGATATGAACAGCTAACTCATTACAAGACCCTGATTCTGGGAAAGATTGAAGGCAGGAGGAGAAGGGGACGACAGAGGATGAGATGGTTGGATGGCATCACCCACTTGATGGACATGAGTTTGAGCAAGCTCCAGGAGTTGGCGATGGACAGGGAAGCCTGGGGTGCTGCAGTCCATCGGTTTGCAAAGAGTCGGACAAGACTGAGTGACTGAACTGAACTGAACATCCTTCTTGATAAAAATACTCAACAACCTGGAATAGAAGGAAACTTCCCAGACTTAATAAAGTTAAAGTTAGTCACACAGTTGTGTCCAACTCTTTGCCATCCCATGGACTATAGCCCACCAGGCTCCTCTGTTCATGGAATTCTCCAGGCAAGAGTACGGGAGTGGGTTGCCATTTCCTTCTCCAGGGGATGTTCCCAACCCAGGGATCAAACCCAGGTCTCCTGCATTGCAGGCGGATTCTTTCCCATCTGAGCTAAAGGGCATCTACAAAACCCCACAGCTAACAGCATACTTACTGGTAAAATACTGAAAACTTGCTTTCTAAGGTCAGAAATAAGATGAGGATGTTTGCTTTCACCACATGTACTGGAGGTTTTATCCAAGGAATTAGGCAATGAAAGATGTAAAATCATCACAGATTACAAGCTTTTGTAAATAGAAAATCCTGAGAAATCCACAGATACTTAGGTAAGCCTATTAGAACTAATAAATGAGTTCGGCGAATTTGATGCCTGCAAAATTAACATCAAAAAATCAATTTCTAGACATTTGCAATGAAAAATCCAAAAGTGAAATTCAGAAAACAATTTGATTTACAATATCATAAAAAAATAATATTTAGCAATAAAATTGCTAATGGGTACAGGATTTCTTTTGAGGGTGATAAAAATGTTTGATATTAGTGATGATAGTTGATAGTTTTGTGAATATACCGAAAACCACTGAAATATAAAGTTTAAAGTTTTATGATATGTGAATTATATCTCAGTAAAGCTATTATTTAAACAAATAAGTTGTGTCTTTATACACCAGCAACTAACAGAAAATGCTCTTTTATAACTACTATCTATAAGAGTAATAAATCACCTTGGAATAAATCTAACAAAAGTTTGCAAACTCTGGGAGTTTTATAATTTTATAAAGGTGTTAGAAACTTTACTTCTATAAAAGTTTTATTTAAAAAACTTAGTCTTTTAGCTTCTCAAGCAGAATTGAGTTTTTTTTTTATCACTACAGCATCACTTTCTAAATTATATTTGAAGTGTTTAGTTAGAATGTGAGCTATTTAAAAGTTAATTTCTATGGATAGGAAGGTAGGATTTGTATTAAAAAGGAATAGTAAAATGTGATGTTTTTAACCATTTTATATCATTTATATCATATTGTCATTGTACTGTGTCAATACTGTCCTAGATCTCTCCAGGTAATGTTAGGGTGGCCAGAAATGTGTATGATAATTGTGTATGTGTATGTTGTTGTTAATTTTGACATAAAATAGAATCCGGTTTAAGTAAATCCAAGGAGAACTTAATTTCTCTAGACTGGTAAATCTGCTCTCAACTTCTCCCACCTGCTGGTAATTCATAATCATATTATATTTCTTTTTCTAGCTATGTTTTTCACTAATGCTGGAGCTTAAGAAAAGGTGAAATCTTTGGCTTAAAACTACTAGTCTCTGATATCAGGATTCATTTTGCAGATTTAAACTGTATTGGCCAACTATCATTTAGGAATCTTTCTAGTCACATAATAGTAAAACAACAAAAAACTTAAGTCTAAGCATCTGGATGAAAAATAAACTTTACTGAGATAACTTTCCAGCCCATTAAATGAGAATCTAATGTTTGACCTTTTATTTAGAAAACTGCTATATGCCTTTATTTATTTCATAAATGTAAGGGATTTTCTGGAAGTGCTTTGCTATTGATCTACTTGTTCTGTACTATTTTGATTTCATACCCTTTAGATATCTGGATTTGAACTGGATTTTAGAATTCATCTTTACTTACAATGCCACCATCAAATGGAGGTCCAGCTGGATATACCCCACCAGATGGAGGCTGGGGGTGGGTAGTGGTAGTTGGAGCTTTCATTTCCATTGGCTTCTCTTGTGCATTTGGCAAATCTATTAGTGTATTTTACAAAGAAATTGAAGAAATATTTAAAGCCAACACCAGCGAAGTGTCATGGTTATCTTCTATCATGTTTGCTGTCATGTATGCTGGAGGTAAGTACCCATGAAGGCTTGCTCTTTTAACTTTCAGTGGGTAGGCAGAAGTTCTGTATTAAGTACTTTTTGCTCTTGATATCTTTATCAGTAAAAATTATTGAAATGTTAGTTATTGGAGTTCAGTTCAGTTCAGTTCATTTCAGTTCAATCGCGCAGTCACGTCCGACTCTTTGCGACCCCATGAATCACAGCACGCCAGGCCTCCCTGTCCAGCACCAACTCCTGGAGTTCACTCAAACTCATGTCCATTGAGTCGGTGATGCCATCCAGCCATCTATTCTCTGTCCTCCCCTTCTCCTCCCACCCCCAATCCCTCCCAGCATCAGAGTCTTTTCCAGTGAGTCAACTCATCTCATGAGGCCAAAGTATTGGAGTTTCAGCTTCAGCATCAGTCCTTCCAATGAACACCCAGGATTGATCTCCTTTAGAATGGACTGGTTGGATCTCCTTGCAGTCCAAGGGACTCTCAAGAGTCTTCTCCAGCACCACAGTTCAAAAGCATCAGTTATTTTTCATTCTCTATAATAATGAAAGTTACATAGCAATCGTGTGCTCTGTTGGGTCAGTTAAAATATAAAACAGTGTCATTATAAAGGATAGCTTTCTTTAAAAATATGTTTTGTGTTGGCTGCTGGGTATAGACAGGTAACTGATATTTGTACTTTAATCATATATCCTGTAAGCTTTCTAAACTCTTATTTCCAGTAGTTTCTTGGTATATTTCTTTTTCAAAAATTTTAGATAGACAAATCTTCTACAAATACTGATACTTTGGTTTCTTCCTTTTCTTACACCTTTTTTCCTCCTGTCTTACTGCGCTGGCTTGGACCTCCAGTATAATGTTGAAGAAAAGTGGTGATGGTAGGCATTCCTATTTTGTAGGCCTGTTTTGGTTTTGTTGTTGTTATCTATGAGAAACAATATTTTAGGTAGTTTGTAGTAAATATGCCCTTAAATCAGAAGTATGATCAGACTAGCTCATATATCTCATCAGTCATGTATGTTTAAATTCCATCTAAAATTTTAAAACAAGGACTTCACTGCTGGTCCAGTGGCTAAGACTCCATGCTCCCAGGGCAGGGGGCCCAGGTTCAACCCTGGTCAGGGAACTAGATCCCACATGCCACAACTTAAAGAGTTCATATGCTGCAACTAAGATCCAGAGCAACAAAATAAATAAGTTAAAATATTTTAAAAAAATTTAAATAAGCAGACTTGCTACATATATGTGGATAATATCCTGGATATATGAAGAATCCTATAAGCACTTATAATCAGGGTACTTGCAGCCTCTTCTGCCTTAAAAGAGTGAGCTTATGGTCTTTCATACTTCAGTTAAAACCCATCTAACATGTCCTAGGTATATAGAAGATATATAATCAATACTATATTTTTTTTCCATTAGACAAACCTGTGACTCTGAAATAAACATAGAAAGCAATATTCTTTAGCACTGTCTTCTATCTGTTTATTTTCTGGGATAGCATGCTGTCATGTCAGTAATGGCATGAGCAGGTGTGGATGGGAGGGCTGTGCTTCTCCTCTGTATTGTTACTAATCTGTCTGTTCTCTCATAGGTCCTATCTGCAGTGTCCTGGTGAATAAATATGGCAGTCGCCCCATCATGATTCTTGGTGGCTGCTTGTCAGGCTGTGGCTTGATTGCAGCTTCCTTCTGTAGCACTGTGATGGAACTTTACTTTTGTATTGGAGTTATTGTAGGTGAGTTGTACTAATACCTTTTCAAGCAATAATCTCTTTGTGGACCATTTATAGCATCCATTTGCCATACTTTTGAAAAATGAAAGTTCTTTGTTAGAAAATTACTAGGTCACTATGTTTTAGAGCTGTTGATACATTAATTTAATAGTATTAGAAAAGCAAGTTTTTAAAGAAAGTTCACATTAAGTGTAAAAGTAATCACACTTAATGAGTGATTATTTTTTATTGAATGAATACAGTGAAAGAGAATTTGTTCTTTTTTTTTTAAGTAAAGAAGATAGCAGTGATAGGTAAAAAGTTGTTGAAAGGGAGGTCATTAACTGTTCCCACTCATTTCCCCTTCTGCCTAAGAAGACACTGGCTCAAATTGGAGAAAGAGAGAATGTCAGATACATAGAAAGTTTTCTGATAGAATAGCCAGATACATTTTCAAAGGCTAAAGGGCACACATGGGAAAACTCCCTTTCTAATAGTTAAATTAAGAAAATAGAACTGCTGAATATAAATACTGTCAACACCCAGAGCTCTCCAGTTCAGAGAAAACTACCATTAATATTTTGATGACATGGGG
This sequence comes from Moschus berezovskii, assembly GCF_049115385.1. Taxonomy (NCBI): domain Eukaryota; kingdom Metazoa; phylum Chordata; class Mammalia; order Artiodactyla; family Moschidae; genus Moschus; species Moschus berezovskii. The sequence continues at coordinate 92,284,038 of NC_142463.1, read as the reverse complement.
GGTGAGGGATAAACTGGGAGATTGGGATTGACATATGCACACTTCTATATGTAAAGAAGATAATTTATAATAATCTGTTGTATAGCACAGGGAAATCTACTCAATACTCTGTAATGTCATATATGGGAAAGAATCTTAAAAAAAAAAAGAGTAGATGTATAACTGATGTACATGTATAACTGATTCACTTTGCTGTACATCTGGAACTAACCCAACATTGTAAATCAACTATACTCCAATAAGATTTATTTTAAAAACATTTTGATGCCATATCCACTGATTTTTCTATAGTTTTTCTATATGATTTTTCTACAGTTTTCTATATTCTTTCTAAAAACAAAACAAAAATTTTTTGTTTTAAAAATTCTTCTATACACATAGAACTTTTAGAACAAAAAGGGATGAGATTAAGTAAAGTAAGTCAAAGAAAAATATTATGATATCACTTATATGTGGAATCTAATTTTTAAAAATTATACAAATGACTTTCCCTGGTGTGATTCCATCCTGTGTGGCTGCTGGTTCAAATAGTAGTCGTTTAATTCCATCCAGCTTCTCTCCCACATGAGTGCGTGCCGCCAACCCATGGAGGATTCAGTGGACATGGACATGAGCCCCTTGAGGCCCCAGAACTATCTTTTCAGTTGTGAACTAAAGGCTGACAGAGATTATCACTTCAAGGTGGATGATGATGAAAATGAGCACCAGTTATCTTTAAGAACGGTCAGTTTAGGGGCTGGAGCAAAGGATGAGTAACACACTGTTGAAGCAGAGGCGATGAATTATGAAGGCAGTCCAATTAAAGTAACACTGGCAACTTTGAAAATGTCTGTACAGCTAACGGTTTCTCTTGGGGGTTCTGAAATTACACCACCTGTGGTCTTACGGTTGAAGTGTGGTTCAGGACCTGTGCATATCAGTGGACAGCACTTAGTAGCTATGGAGGAAGATCCAGAGTCAGAAGATGAAGAGGAGGAGGACGTGAAACTCCTAAGTATATCTGGAAAGCGCTCTGTCCCTGGAAGTGGTAGCAAGGTTCCCCAGAAAAAAGTAAAGCTTGCTGCTGATGAAGACGAAGATGATGATGACGACGACGATGATGATGATGATGATTTTGATGAGGAAGTTGAAGAAAAAGCTCCAGTAAAGAAATCTGTACAAAATACTCCAGTCAAAAATGCACAAAAACCAAACCAAAATGGGAAAGACTCAAAACCGTCAACACCAAGATCAGAAGGTCAAGAATCCTTCAAAAAAAGGGATAAAACACCTAAGACACCGAAAGGACCTAGCTCTGTAGAAGACATTAAAGCAAAAACGCAAGCAAATATAGACAAAGGCAGTTCCCTTCCCAAAGTGGAAGCCACGTTTATCAATTGTGTGAAGAACTGTTTCTGGGTGATTGACCAGGAGGCTATCCAAGATCTCTGGCAGTGGAGGGAGTCTTTTTAAGAAAATAGTTTAAACAGTTTGTTAAAAATTTTCCGTCTTATTTCATTTCTGTAACAGTTGATATCTGGTTGTCCTTTTTATAATGCAGAGTGAGAACTTTCCCTACCGTGTCTGATAAATGTTGTCCACGTTCCATTGCCAAGAATGTGTTGTCCAAAATGCCTGTTTAGTTTTTAAAGATGGAACTCCACCCTTTGCTTGGTTTTAAGTACGTACGGAATGTTATGATAGGAAGAGTAGTAATGGTGGTCAGACAGATGGAAATGGTGGGGAGACAAAAATATACATGTGAAATAAACTCAGTATTTTTTTTTTAAAAAATTATACAAATGAACTTATTTTCAGAAACAGAGTTATAGATTTTGAAAAAACTTACGGTTACCAAAGGGGAAATGTTGAGGGGTAGGGGATAAATCAGGAGCTTGGGATGAACATACACACACTATTGTATTTAAGAGATATAATGAACAAGGACGATAACACAAGGAATCCTACTCAGTACTCTGTGCTAACCTGTAAGAGAAAAAAATCCTAAAAAGAATGAATAAATGTATATGTAAAACTGAATCACTTTGCTGTACACCTGAAACTAAAAAAAATCAGCTATACTCCAATAAAGTTAAAATTTCTTTAAAAAGGGGTATTGTTCAGTTACTAAGTTGTGTCCCACTCTTTGTGACCCCATGGACTGCCGCTCACCAGGCTTCCCTATCCTTCACTATTTACCAGAGTTTGCGCAAACTCATGTCCATTAAGTCAGTGATGCCATCTAACTATCTCATCTTCTGTTGCCCCTTTCTCCTTCTGTCCTCAATCTTTCCCAGCATCAAGGTCTTTTCCAATGAGCTGGCTCTTTGCATCAGATGGCCAAAGTATTGGAGCATCAGTTTCAGCATCAGTCCTTCCAATGAATATTCAGGATTGATTTCCTTAAGGATTGATTGGTTTGATATCCTTGCCATCCAATTCTTTGGCACTCAGCTTTCTTTATGGTCCAATTCTTACATCCATACATGACTACTGGGAAAACCATAGCTTTGACTATATGGACCTTTGTTGGTAAAGTAATGACTGTTTTTTAATATGCTGTCTAGGTTTGACACAGCTTTCCTTCCAAGAAGCAAGTATCTTTTAATTTCATGGCTGCAGTCACCATTCCACAGTCGTTTTGGAGCCCAAGAAAATAAAATCTGTCACAGTTTCCATTTTTCCCCCTTGTATTTGCTGCGAAGTGATGGGATCAGATGCTATGATCTTAGTTTTCTGAATGTTGGGTTATAAGCCAGCTTTTTCACTCTGGATGAGGTGAAAGACCCGCATCTAGAGGCTCTAAAGTTTCTCTTTGCTTTCTGCCATTAGAGTGGCATCTTCTGCATATCTGAGATTGTGATATTTCTCCCAGCAATCTTGATTCAATCTTTTGAGTCATCCAGCCTAGGATTTCACATGATGTATTCTGCATATAAGTTAAATAAGCAGGGTGACAATGTATAGCCTTGACATACTCCTTTCCCAGTTTTGAACCAGTCTGTTGTTCCATGTCAGTTCTAATTGTTGCATATTGACCTGCATACAGGTTTCTCAGGAGGCAGGTAAGGTGGTCTCATAGTCCCATCTCTTTAAGAATGTTCCAGTTTGTTTTGATCTATGTAGTCAAAGACTTTACCATAGTCAATGAAGCAGAAATAGATGTTTTACTGGAATTCCCTTACTTTCTCTATTATCCAATAAATGTTGGCAATTTGATCCCTGGTTCCTCTGCCTTTTCTAAACCCAGCTTGTATATCTGGAAGTTCTCAGTTCATGTACTGCTGAAGCCTAACTTGAAGGATGTTGAGTATTATTTTGCTAGCATGTGAAATGAGCACAATTATACAGTAACTTGAACATTCTTTGGCATTGCCCTTCTTTGGGATTGGAATGAAAACTGACCAGATTATGTGAAATGTTTGTAACCAGTTTTTTTTACTTAGTAATACATCATGTACATATTAATAGTTTCCCCATCTCAGTAAATATACTTTCAGTTCAGTTCAGTTCAGTTCAGTCACTCAGTCGTATCCGACTCTCCGCGACCCCATGAATCACAGCACGCCAGGCCTCCCTGTCCATAGCAGCTATTATTTTTTCACTGGATAGATGTACTATAATTTATTTCCCTTTAATTGAAGGACATTTAGATTGTATTTTTACTCTTAATAAACAGTGTTTGTATGATAGTGCCTCTGTATGTATCTTTGAAAATGGTATTTTCCTTTGGATAAATTTGTAGAAGTGCAATTGCTGGGGAAAGAAAAGGTTTTTGATACGATTGGTTTTT